>NW_027397126.1:8137043-8177137 GCF_003265705.2 Callorhinus ursinus
ACTCTGAGAAACAAACTGAGGGTTCTGGGGGGGGGGATGGGTTAGCCCGGTGATGGGTATTAAAGAGGGCATGTTCTGCGTGGAGCACTGGGTGTTATGCACAAACAATGAATCATGGAACACTACATCAAAAACTAATGATGTAATGTATGGTGATTAACATAACATAAAAAAAAATTGGCTTGTAAGCTTATACTTCACACATGGTTACCCATCCTCTACTCTGTCCCTCTACCTGGACTCACAAGTATCACTGGGGTCCTCTTCTGTGTCCTCTTAAGCTACAGAAAACTGAATGGAGATGCCACTGTCTTATTTCCAAGTCAATCCCAGATGTTGCTGCTCTCATCCATAGAACTGATTTCGCATCTCTGCAATGCTTTTCAATTAACATTCTCCCACCTTTTAAATGCCTGCCATTTTTCTCTCTATAAAAGGAAGCCTGCCTGTGACTGTTTCCCTGCCTGTCTTCCTGTTTTCATTTCTTTCTTTCCTGTTACCATTTTGCTTCTAAATTATGATGATGATACCTGTTAAAACTTCAAACACAAAGCCATGCAAAACACTGTTCCAGTCTCTCAAAAAATAATAGTAACAAAGCCTGTACTTTACAAACCTCTCATTAGACCAAGAGGGCTCTGGCTGCAGTTGAGATTGTTAGATCTCTCCAGAAAGTCCCAAGTTGTGTTATCAGGTTAGCAAAGACAACTCCAAAGATGGTTTTAAGATGTGTTTATCAGTCAAGGTTCTACAGAGAAACAGAACCAAGACAGATTGATATATATATGATATAGGTACAGACCTAGAGAACATAGTGTATATGAGAGATTCATTTTAAGGAATTGGCTCATTAGCTTGTGGGGCTGGCATGTCTGAAATCTGAAGCCAGTCACCAGGCTCAGGTAACTGATGATGCAGTTCCTGAGGTAGAATTTTTCTCCAGGAAGCTTCAGTTTTTGCTTTTAAGGCCTTCAACTTCTTGAATGAGGTCCACACACATTAAGGAGGACACTCTACTTTCTTTAAAGCCATGTGATTAAAGCACATCTACTAGGGTATGATGGTAAATACAAGGGTTAATAAACCACGTCGACAAGACTAGAGCGGGCAGTTAGGAAGGAGGAGGCTTGGACAACACATTACCACTTATCGATGACAATTGAGCCTACGGCTTGATTTTAACATTACAATGGATCCATGACATAGATAAAATGATCATCATTCTAGAGCCACCTGAAAAATAATGAGAACTAGTGAGATGTTGGGTGTGTTAGGCAGAAATAAAATATACTGATATCAATACCTTTCCTATATAACAGCAGGAAGAAATTAGTACAATGGAAAAATAAGTTAATTTGCAATAGAAACAAAAGTTGTAAAATATTTAGAAACAAAATTATCAACAATACTTTTGCAGCTTTAGAAAAAACATTAATGAATTAGCTTAACTCCAAAAAATTAGATTGGTTCAGCTATCCACCGATTTCTATGCCACTGCTGCATTTTTTGTTCATTATAACTTTATAATGCAGTTTATTATATGATACATTAAATATCCCTCTCATTTCTCTTCTCATATTTTGTATTCTTAAACATCCTCAGCCATTTAGTCTTACCAATGAACTTTAATATCACTTTGACAAATTTCCACATAATGGAATGATAAATTGAAACTGCCGTAATAATGTAGATGTATTTGAGAAAAGGTAACATCAATAGAACATTGAGTTTTGTTATCCAGAATCACTTGCATATATCTTTTAAATATTAGGGCTGTGGCATAGAGGGGATGGGAGAAGATTATGAACTTCCTCAGTTTATATCTTTATAATCTTTCACAAGTTAGATTAAAAATACAATGTTCATTATTAAATAACTTGGGCCTCTCGGTGATTAAAACAAGAACCTTTCCAATCTCATTTTCTATTCTGTACAGAGGAGAAAATAAAATGAGTTCTTAGTACTAATTCCAATAATATTGACAATTATTAACATTTACTGAGCATTCACTTATTTCTCAGGCAGTATGTTGACTGAATTTACATGGATTATCTATTTATAAAAATTTATACCATAAACTCCATTTTCACCTCTATCTTATGGTTTCAGGATTCAATAAAGCAACACGTGGAAAACACTTTTAAAAGTGAAAATCAACATGGAAATATAAGAAAATATATTATTCAAACATTTGATTCCATCTCTAGTGAAACACATTTGTAGATATTTGCTTTCCTCCTTAGACTCTATATTGTTACCTGTACTTTGAATACACTTTCCTTCTAGCTGATTTGAAGCTCTACTGGGTTTTTTTTTAAAGATTTTAGTTTTTATTTTATTTATTTATTTAGAGAGAGTGAGCAGGGGGAGGGGCAGAAGGAGCGGGAATCTCAAGCAAACTGTGCTAAGAGCCCGGAGCCTGACTCGGGGCTCAACCTCATGACTCTGAGATCATGACCTGAGCCAAAACCAAGAGTGAGACACTCAACTGATTGAGCTACCCAGGCACCCCAAAGCTCTACTGTCAAATTGTTATTTTATATGAAAAGGCAGCAAATCCATCCAAAAAGTTTACCTGAGAGTGTGGACCTACTACATAGTTCCAAGAGATAAAGATGGAGAAGGTGGAGGGAGCAAAGGTATTATCTGACATGCTCTGTGCAGCAACATGTAGCCCTGACCAACCATGGGGATGTGTAACGTTGCCGTGCAAGTCATAGAAGGTGTTATGATTGGGTGTCGGGCTGGCTCAGATGGTTAAGCATCTGTCTTCGGCTCAGGTCATGATCCCAGGGTCCTGGGTTCAAGCCCCGCATCGGGCTCCCTGCTCAGGGAGGAGTCTGCTTCTCTCTCTCCCTCTACAACACCCTCACTGCTCGTGCTCTCTCTCTCTTTCAAATGAATAAATAAAATCTTAAAAAAAAGAAGATACTATGATTAATGTATTCTAAAAAGAATGTAGTGAAAAATGATGAAAGCTCCTATCTTAAGTGAGCAGACAAAACAATGTAATAGCTTGTCTATGTAGCTACAATATTTTAAAAAGAAAAGTAGATAAAAATAATTTACATAACAAACTTGGTGAATCACTGTTATACACTTAAAACTAATGTGACATTGTCTGTCAACTATACTCAAATTTTAAAAAAAGGAAACAAAATCCATTCACATAACAATGGTGTGTCAACTATACTCAAAGAAAAAAAGGAAAAAAATCCATTCACAACACTGTGTGTCAACTATACTTGAGTTAAAGAAAATGAGGAAGAGAATCAGTCAGTAAGAGCATGTGACTCTCCATCTCAGGGTCATGAGTTTGAGCCCCACATTGGGAACAGAGTTTATGTTAAAAAAAAAAAAAAAGGAGGGATACCTGGGTGGAACAGTCGGTTAAGCAGCTGCCTTCGGCTCAGGTCATGACCCCGGGGTCCTGGGATTGAGCCCCATATCGGGCTCCCTGCTCAGCGGGGAGCCTGCTTCTCCCTCTCCCTCTGCCTGTCGCTCCCTCTGCTTGTGCTCTCTCTCACGCTCTCTGACAAATAAATAAATAAAATCTTTATTTAAAATAAAAGGAAAAAGTCCCTTCACAGCTGAAGAAAGTTTTTAAATGAAAATAACTAAGAAACAAATTAGCAAGGATTGGTCAGGATTCCCTTAAAAAAGAACTTCCAAACTATTCTGAATATAGAAACCAGGTATATATACTTATGATTCTAGGAGATCCAATATTGTAAAGCTAATTATATTAAATGTTCCAAAGTGATTTTACTTTTTTAAATAAAAAAGTGACATTAGTTTCATTTGAATAACAACCAAAAATGATGAAACAATTAAAGGAAGCCCTTCAAAACTTGGAGGATTTTGTCTTCAAATTTTCTTCTAAAGCTATAATACATAAAGCAATCATGGCCCCAAGAATTGATAAGAGAACAGTGTAACAGAATCAACAGTCCAAATGCTGTGGGGAAATATTATAGTTGCACAGAATAATGTTAAAACCTCATTTACTGTATACATGCAAATGCCTCCCACATAGCTGATGAACTGATTTTTAAAATCTAAAACCTTAACCTATAAGAAGGCCTACTACGTATTGTGAGCAAAGAAGAGTATGATGCAGAATCCTTTGGAGAATACATCAAACAGAATTACATTTTAATACTAAATACCATATATTATATATTGAAAGGATGAAACTGCTATGAGTTTTGTTTTATTTTTTTATTTTTTTTTTAAAGATTTTATTTATTTATTTGAGAGAGAGAGAATGAGAGATAGCACGAGAGGGAAGAGGGTCAAAGGGAGAAGCAGACTCCCTGCCGAGCAGGGAGCCCGATGCGGGACTCGATCCCAGGACTCCAGGATCATGACCCGAGCCGAAGGCAGTCGCTTAACTGACTGAGCCACCCAGGCGCCCTGCTATGAGTTTTTAAAAGATAAGCTTCAGGAACAGCAAGAAAATAAAACTACAGTCTAATATCTCTGAAGAACATAGATGCAAAAAATCCTCAAAATATTAGCAAACTGAAGTCATCAACACATCAAAAAGATTATACACCATAGCTAAGTAGGATTTATACATGGGATGCAAGATTGGTATAACATATGCAAATCAATTAATGTGTTACACCATACAACAGAATGAAAGCTAAATATCACAGGATCATCTCCAAAGATTCAGAAAAAGCCTTTGACAAAGTCTAACATCTGCTCATAATAAGAACTATAAACAAAATAAGCATAAAAGGAAATGTCCTCAGCATGATAAAGGCCATTTATGAAGCCCACAGCTAACATCATAATCAATGGGGAAACACTGAAACATTTCCCTCTAAAACCCAGTATGAGACATAGATGCCCACTCTTGCCACTTATATTCAACACAGTACTGGAGGTACTAGCAAGACAAATGAGACAAGAAAGAGAAATTTTCTGGAAAGAAAGAGGTAAAATTATTTGTTTGCAGATGACATGATTCTATAGGTAGAAAACCCTAAAGTCTACACACACACACACACACACACACACACACACACACAACACACACACAGAATTAGAATACACAAATTCAGTAAAAGTTGCAAGATGCAAATCAACATACAAGTGTCAGTTGCATTTCTTTACATCAACAAAGATCTATCAGAAAAAGAAATCAAGAAAGCAATCCCATTTACAATAGCATCAAAAAGAAGAAAATACTTAGGAATAATTTTAACCAAAGAGGTTAAAAGTCTGTACACAGAACTCTAAGGCACTGCTGAAAAAAACTGAAGACACAAATAAACGGAAAGATATACCATGTTCACGGATTGAAGAATATTGTTAAAATGACCATACTACTTACAAGTAACCTACAACTTCAATGCAATCCCTATCAAAATTCCAAAGGCATTTTCCCAAAGAAATAGGAAAAAAATCCTACAATTGGTATGAAACCAGAAAGGACCCCAAATAGCCAAAGCAGTCTTGAGCAAGAGTAAAGCTTGAGGCATCACACTTCCTGATTTCAAATTATATTATAAATCTATAGTAATCAAAGCAGAATAGTGCAGGCAGATAAAAAGACAAAGACCAATGCAACAAAAGAGAAAGCCCAGTATTCAACCAAAGCATACAAGGGCACCAAGAACACACAATGAAGAAAGCTCAGTCTCTTTAATTATTAGTGTAGGGAAAACTGAATATCCACTAAGAATGAAACTGGACGCTTACCTTACACTATACACAAAAATCAACTCAAAATGGATCAAAGACTTAAATCTAAGACCTGAAATTGGGTAAGACCATAAAACTAGAAAAAAATAGGAAAAAAGCTTTTTGACATTTTCCTTGGCCATGATTTTTAAGGCATGACACTAAAAGCTCAGGCAACAAAAGCAAAAATAAGTGGGACTATACTAAAAAACATCTGTACAACAAACAAAACAATCAATAAAATCTAAGGGCAACCTACAGACAGGGAGAAAATACTTACAAACCATGTATCTAAAGGGTTAATATCCAAAAATACATAACTCAATAGCAAAAACCCAAATAATCCAATTTAAAAAAGGGGCAAAGGACCCAAACAGACATTGTCCCAAAGAGCCAACAAGTACATGAAAAGATGTTCAAAATCACCAACCTTTAGGGAAATGCAAATCAAAACCATAATGAGATATCACCTCACAGCCTGTGAGGGTAACCATTGTGAAAAATATCAAAGATGGGTGTTGGCAAGGATGTGGAGAAAAGGGGAAACATTTGTACAATGTTGGATGGAATATAAATTGGTACAGGCATTATGGAAAACAGTATGGAGTTGCCTCAAATAACTGAAAATAGAATTACCATAAGATCCAATAATTCCACTTTGGGGTATATATCCAAGGGAAATGGAAATAAATACCTTGAAGAGATATCTACACTCCCATGTTCACTGCAGCATTATTTACAATAGCAAAGATATGGAAACAACTTAAACGTCCAGAGATGGACGAATGGGTAAAGAAATTATGGTATACATAGACAATGGAAAAAAAATTCACCTTAAAACAGGAGATCCTATTATTTGCAACAATATGAGTGAACCTGGAGGACATTGTGCTAAGTGAAATAAGCCAGACACATTAAGAAAAATCTTCACAGTCTCAATTACATATGAAATCTAAAAACATCATATACATGGAAGCAGAGAGTAGAATGGTAGTTAGCAGGGGTGGGGAAGTGAAGAAAATGGGGAAATGTTGGTCAAAAATACAAAGTTGTGTTTATACTGGATAAATAAGTCTAGATGACTATAGTTAATAGTACTATATTGAATACTGGAAATTTGCTAAGAGAAATTTCAGGTGCTCTTACCACAAAACAGTAAAAAGGTAACTATGTGAAGACACGGATATGTTATCAGCTTGACTGTAGTAAGTATTTCACTATGTATATGTATATCAGGTCATCATGTTGTATGCCTTAAATATATACAATTTTATTTCAAAAGTAAAATAAAGAAAAGCTTTCATAGAAGAGTGGAGGAGGATATTTGTCATGGTACAAAGTATTATTTTAACCAAACTATGAAAATTTAAACCACAGACGTACCTCAAAAACTGAACAAATTTTCAAGAACCATAATTATCAACATGAATTAGTCAAAATACTGCATAGAACGTACAAGTTAATCAGTCACATCCCATATTGTACTACTATGATATTAAGTAAAGGATTAAATATTAAAGAATAAACCATGAAGTTTTTGATATTGATAGGTGTATTTATCTGCACCGGCAAAAGGACAGTGAAATGTAACTATTTGTATTGGACAAAAGACAGCAGAAATGTAATAGAATGATTCCATCTTTAAACAAATGAAAACCACCATCTCCATCATGTGTTCATGTGTCCATACATGTTTCACTGTGTACAGAAAATGGTGCATCAGGCATTTGTTAAAAATTAAAATAAGAACAAAACCGAAGACAGCGACAAACAATAAGAGACTCTTAATCATAGGAAACAAACTGAGGGTTGCTGGAGGGGAAGTGGATGGGAGGATGGGGTAACTGGGTGATGGGTATTGGGGAGGGTATGTGTTGTAATGAGCACTGGGTGTTTTTATAAGACTAATGAATCACAGACCTATACCCAAATAATACATTTATATTATTTATATATACATTATATGTTACAAATAATACATTATGTTAATTAATTGAACAAATAATACATTATATGTTAATTAATTGAATTTAAATTAAAAAAAATAAAGGACATATTCCCATGGGGAAAAAATTAAAATAAGAATAAAGAATGAAGGGAAAATATAAACTTTCAAAATTCACCTTTGTATAATTTCCCAATCTAGCATGACAAAATACTGCTTTGATATTTGGAAATATTAATGAAGACAATAAAATTAAACTTTATTTTTTTTAAAGATTTTATTTATTTGACAGAGAGACAGCGAGAGAGGGAACACAAGCAGGGGGAGTGGGAGAGGGAGAAGCAGACTCCCCGCTGAGCAGGGAGCCCGATGCGGGGCTCAATCCCAGGACCCCGGGATCATGACCTGAGCCGAAGGCAGTTGCTTAACCAATTGAGCCACCCAGGCGCCCTTTAACTTTCGTTTTAATGGTACATCAAACACAATTAAGATTATATACACAAAAGTACATGTATTAAGTATTAATATAGTTAAAGAGGGGTAGTCAGAAAAAGTATGCAAAAGTCAGGTTTCCCGCTATAACAGTAATAATCAATTGGAAGACAATCTATTGAGAGCAAGGATAAGCATGACATATCTAGAAACAAATGATATGGAGTTATTATAGTGGTATATGAAGTACTCTCCAAAACTTTTCTAAATGTTACCAAAGGACTGAATATTGAAACCACAGATAACCTATCCTGAGTGATTACATAGAGGTCAGGCAGTGACTACTTTTATGAGCATCATTCCATTCAACCCACCAAAAAGCCCTGGCTGTTTCAGGATGTTCTTGTATCTGCCTCCAGATTTGTTGTGGGGATCAAATGAGCCAATTATGTATCCAAACTATCTCAGCAAATCAAGGTATCAGAGCAATATAGGCATTTATATGGAATAATTCAATCTCATGTTAAAGGATACACATTTGCTCATAATGTTAACTTCCTATTTGAAAATTAATAGCCAATGTTATGATGTAGGAGCTTTAAGTAAATTCCTTTTTAGCCAAGATTAAGCTCCAACTTGTAAATTGTCGTATTTTTACACCAGTTTGTTCAGTGATTTTTGACTTTCATGTTGCTTCCAGGGCAAACTGCGAAGGAGCTGGTCACAAAATCACTGCAGACCTGTTTTCTTTAGAGACCAGGTGGGAAAACTGATTTTCGAATCCTGTTTCCACCACTACGAAGGTCAAGGTAGCAGCTTGCTACTCAAAGTGTGGTTCAGGGATTAGCACCACAGGCGTTCCCTGAGAACTAGTTCAAACTGAGTCTTGGGCTCATCAGTAGACAGACTTAATTAAAATCTGCATTTTTACCAACATACCCAGGCAATTCATATTCACATTAAAGTCTGAGAATCACTGATGTAGATGATCTAAAGGTAGACTCTTCTCTTATAAACTTAGAAATGTGGGGAAAATAGAACAAAAATCTTTTTTTAAAGGTTTTATTTATTGGGGCACCTGGGTGGCTCAGTCATTGGGCATCTGCCTTCGGCTCGGGTCATGATCCCAGGGTCCTGGGATTGAGTCCCTCATCGGGCTCCCAGCTCCACACAGAGCCTGCTTTCCCTCTCCCACTCCTCCTGCTTGTGTTCCCTCTCACGCTGTGTCTCTCTCTGTCAAATAAATACAAATCTTTAAAAATAAATAAATAAATAAATAAAGATTTTATTTATTTTACAGAGCACAAGAAAGGGTAGGGGAAGGGTGGGGGGTACAGAGAGAGAGAGAAAATCTCAGGCAGACTCGTCACTGAGCACAAACCCCAACACAGGGCTGGATCTCTGAGATCATGACCCTGAGATCATGACCTGAGCCTAAATCAAGAGTCAGATGCTCAGCCACACAGGCACCCCAACAAAAACTCCTTTTGAATGTGGAGCTGAGTTCATAATAAAGTAGGGTTCCAAATCCATGAAGAGGAAATAACCAGAAGGGTAAATGAAGATGAAGACGTGAAAGGCGGGGAGGCCCAGCCACACTCAGTAACCTTAAAGCCTTAGGTTTTTACAACAGTGAGTAGGAGAGGGGTACAGCTGTACACCTTGGCAAGGTAGGAAGTTAGAATGTAACTCCCATAATAAAGGCAGCTAATGAGCATAAAGATTCATTCCTAATAGCACTCTTAGAAACTAGGAGTAGAAGAAAACTCACTGAATAATAAAACTCACTGCAAAAAAACCCTAGAGCAAACATATTTTGATGGTGAGATATTCATTCGTAGTATTAATAACAAGAAAATTATGAAGCAGTATTCCACATCATTATTAATCAGAGAAATGCAAATCAAGACCACAAGGGGTACCTTCTACCTCCATCTCAGTGGCAAAACTTTAAAGGACCTAAGACACCTAGTGTTGGGCTGGAAGTCAATTCCCAGCATCTCCTACACTGCTGCTGGGAGTGTGACTTAGTGGAGGTAATTTGGGAAATGATTTAGCATTACCACCTAAAGTTGAACATTTATTTAACCCGGAGCCCACCGATTTCCCTCTGAGGGAAGGTCCAAGAGAAACTTTTATTCATTAGAACAGGCAACGTGTATCAGGCTGTTCACAGCAGCACTTCTCACGATAGGAAAAACCAAGTTTATCACCTGGAGCCTCAGTAAAATAACTGGTAAATAGACCCAGCAGAATGTTCCATAGTCGTCAACTGGAATAAACCACAGCAGCACACAAAAATGAGGATAAAACTTCTAACAAAGTGAAAAAACTGAAGCGCCAAATAAGATTACACACAGCAAGAGACAAGGAGGCGAGGGAGTGCTGAACAGAAATCAGGGTGCTGATTACCCCTACTGGAGGGGGGCCATGGAGTTAGATGCAGGTTAGTATCAATGCTGTCGCTCTGATTTTCAGCAATAGACTTGTTTCTTACATCATTACAAATAAGTAAATAAAAGCAGGACAGGCATGGATGAATATTGAGAGCATGTCACAGAGGAAGAATTATGACAAATTTAATTCTTTGCATCCAAGGTGCACTTAACACTATTACTTTTTACTTAAAATAATAAAGATTATTAACATTTAACAAATTCTTATTTAAAGGTCAGTCAGTGTTAACTGCTGTTATGGGGCTTAGCTCATTTAATCCTCACTATAAATGTCTCACATGCATGACATTAAATCTTGCACACCAAATGGTAACTATGTGAGGGAATGGACATGTCAATTTGCCAGACAGTGGTATTCACCTCACAATGTGTATGCCACGATGGATTCCTTAAATACACACTATTTTATTTGCCAAACATATCTCAGTAAAGCTGGAAGAAATGAAAAAAGAACGGTCCAATGAGGAAATGTGAGAATATAGGATATTCTTTAGAAAATGGACCAAAAGCATAAAATTTAAAATATCGATAGAGTCCTCACATAGAAATAAGTAGAAAGCAGAAAAAAAGAAACAAAAGTGCAGCAGAAAGACAAAATGCAAACTGCTAGTACATATTAAGAAAATTTTGTAATCTACAATTAAAACACAAAACTTTATTATACAGTATAAAGGGTTTAAATAATAGACACATAGGTATGCTCTCAAATATGAAGTTGATATTTTAGAGATACTAAACTTTCTCAATCTCATTTGTATTTTTGAGGTAACCAGATTAAAATACCCATGGGTACGGGGCGCCTGGGTGGCTCAGTCGTTAAGCGTCTGCCTTCCGCTTGGGTCATGATCCCAGGGTCCTGGGATCAAGCCCCGCATGGGGCTCCCTGCTCTGCAGGAAGCCTGCTTCCCTCTCCCACTCCCCCTGCTTGTGTTCCCTCTCTCGCTGTGTCTCTCTCTGTCAAATAAATAAATAAAAATCTTTAAAAATAACAATAAAATGAAATAAAAAAACCCATGGGTAGTTTTTGGTGACTTGACAAACAGTTGTGAAAATTCCACTGTAAAAAATGATTAGTGAGAGGGGCGCCAGGGTGGCTTAGTGGGTTAAGCATCCGACTCTTGATTTCAGCTCAGGTCATGATCTCAGGGCTGTGGGATGGAGCCCTGTGTCGGGCTCACACTCTGTGCGGCGTCTGCCACCCCGGTCTCATATACACGCACGAGTACTCTCTCCAAAAGAAATAAATAAGATTTTTAAATATAAATACATATATTTTAGTGAGAATTAATTACTTAAGCAAAATCCTGAAGGTCGGCTACAATAACAAAGTAGCACAAGCTTGCCTGGCTTTAAACAACAGAAATTTATTCTTGCACGGTTCTGGATGCCACAAACTCCAAGCCAAGATGTTGGAAAGGCCAAACTCCCTCTGAAGACTTTCTAGGAAAGTCTTCTACCCAATTCTGGTGGCCCAGAAACTCCTTGTCTTCTGCCTTGATCTCCCCTCCGCGTCTGTGTCAAACATTCCCCTTCTTGTAAGGACACCCATCAGAGTGGATAAAGGGCCCACCTTACTCCAGTATGACCTCATCTTAGCTAATTATATCTACAATGACCAAATTTCCAAATAAGGGCACATTCTGAGATACTGGGGTAAAACGGATTCAACATCTCTTTTTTTAAGATTTTACTTATTTGGCAGAGAGAGCGAGCAAGCGGAGCACGAGAGCACAAGCAGGGGGAGCTGCAGAGCGAGAGGGAGAAGCAGGCTCCCCACTAAGCAGGGAGCCCGATGTGGGACTTGGTTCCAGGACCCGGGGATCATGACCTGAGCCGAAGGCAGATGCTTCACTGACCGAGCCACCCAGGCGTCCCCTCAACATCTTTTTTAAGGACAAAGTTAATTCATAACAGCCGGTGAGGGTAACGAAAAGGCAGTATCAAGTTATAAAAATTCAAACAATGTGGTATAGGCTTAAAAAACTAAAAGAATTGAGGAAATAAAATGACCTTCTTAAAATTCTGTTATATACATTGGCTCTTTTTGGGAAAATAGTTTTTTTAAGGGAAATTTTATCACTTAATGAATCCCATTTGGGTTTGACATGAATTTTAAAACCTAAAGCAATAAAGTATATGATGACCTAGAGGGATGCCTATGAAAATATATCCAAGGAGAAAACCAATTTCCAGGGAAATGTGTAGGATAGTATTACTACAGGTTTTATAAGATGATTCTGTTCTTGTAAAATGAATAAAAAACAAGGAAATATAGGGTGCCTATGTCTGTATGTTATTGTCTGTTTTTATGCATAGAGGGAGACGGAGCACAAGTTTAATATAAATAATGGAAAAGGTATGGAATGAATTAATTTTTGGTATGTTATTAAATTTGTCAATTTATATCCATCAGTTGTTTCCTTAGGTAAACTAACAAAGGACAACTTTTAATATTAACAATATTGACAAAGAACATTCATATTTTTAAAAATGAATGAAAACACCATCACTCTCTTGGTTTTGTGTGCTTAAACACATCATTTATCCTCTCTGAGCACACACTTCCCATCTAGAATGAAGAATGAAATAACTGCTTTTGATAACAATGATTAACTGCAATATTAAGAATGATTTACAAAATCATTAACATTCACTGGAGGTCTGCTCCCAGGTCAGGAAGTGTGGAAATGCCTTTGATAATACTATCTCTTAACAGACCTATGAGTCAGATACCACAGTTAATTCTATGCCATAGGACTGATGTTCATTTTTTTTTAAAGATTTATTTATTTGAGAGAGAGAGGGAGGGAGAGTGAGAACAAGTGTGGAGAGGGGCAGAGGGAGAGGGAGAATCTCCATCAGGCCCCCCACTGAGCACTGAGCCCAAAGCAGGGCTCGATCTCACGACCCTGAAATCATGACCTGAACCAAAATCAAGAGTCAGATGATTAACCAACTGAGCCACCCAGCCGCCCCTGGATGTTCAGTTTTAATCATGATTCAACATACGGAAAATACTTCTGTAAGTTTAAAAGCTACTCAGGAGCCTAAAAGATGATGTTATCTTGACAACTGATCCCATGCATAAAACCTCTAAAAATTAACATGTAACTGTCTTATTTAGTATCTACATGCCCACTCATCAGTATTATGAGTACTTTGTGCAATCTTTCTTACTAAGTTTACTTCTATTGTTAAAGACTATTCCTTATTTTTTTTCACCCAGCAATTTAACGAGCACCTACCATGTGCTATGAGTTACTGCTGGCATAGTTATTATCTGTAAATAAAATAAAAAATAATACCTCTTTATTGGACTTTTGGCTCTATGTTGTGTATAGGGAAGATACAATAAGGAAAGAAGAAAACCAAATAAATAAACAATAAAATTAGATTAGAACATGTTAAGTATGCCAAAAAGAATAAAGAGTCAATTAGAATAAAGAGAAGAAGATTGGTGCAAGGATGGTGGGCAAACCGGTTGTTCTTCAAAGGCACCATCAGAATGGGTATATTTGAGGAACAACTTGAAGAGTTGATGAAGAGAATGATGAAATTCTCAACACAAAATTGATTCCTAAAACTTTGCTCTGTATATTAGCTACTTAGGAAAGTATCAAGTCTGACTGCATTTGAAAAAATACACTAATGAGGGGCACCAGAGTGGCTCAGTCGTTAAGCGTCTGCCTTCGGCTCAGGTCATGATCCCAGGGTCCTGCGATCGAGCCCCGCATCGGGCTCCCTGCTCAGTGGGGAGCCTGCTTCTCCCTCTCCCACTCCCCCTGCTTGTGTTCCCTCTCAGTCTCTCTCTGTCAAATACATAAAATCTTTAAAAAAAAATACACTAATGAATGCGTTAGAAAGCTATATTCTAAAAGATGTGTATATATATATATATATTTTTATTTTTTTATTTTCAAAAAAAGTATTTTTAAAGTTCTTTTATTTATTTGAGGAGAGAGAGAAAGAGATCACAGGTGGGGGGGAGAGGCAGAGGGAGAGGGAGAAGCAGACTCCCCGCTGAGCAGGGAAGCAGACCTGGGGTTCGATTCCAGGACCCTGAGATCATGACTTGAGCCGAAGGCAGATGCTTAACTGATTGAACCACCCAGGCACCCCCCCCAAATTTTTTAAATAAGCAGTGTGCCCAGCGTGGGGCTTGAACTCATGACTCTGAGATTCAGAGTCATATGCTCTACTGACTAGGCCGGCAGAGCACCCCTGTATATATATATATATATATATTTTTTAAAGATTTTATTTATTTATTTGAGAGAGAGAGAATGAGAGATAGAGAGCACGAGAGGGAAGAGGGTCAGAGGGTCAGAGGGTCAGAGGGAGAAACAGATTCCCTGCCGAGGAGGGAGCCTGATGTGGGACTCGATCCCGGGACTCCAGGATCATGACCTGAGCCGAAGGCAGTCGCTTAACCAACTGAGCCACCCAGGCGCCCACCCCTGTATATATTTTAAAGGCATTTAATACATTTTATATACATATATTCTTACCTTTTTTTGATTTACAGATACACGTGGGGATCTGAAGAAATCTATGATCGATGTTTTCCAAAAATGTATTTATGATAATACACATACACATCAATTTATTTTTAGAGGGTTCATGAGCCTAATAAGGCACATCCATTAACGCTCTAATGTTCGTGCATGATGTGTAAAATTTGCCCACCTAGACAATGGGAAATGATGCTTAATTTTCATTTAGCTACAAACACATGAATATTTTTTATGTTCTAAATAGCATGTGAAAATCGAACCTCCAAAACTCTAAACAGTGTTGAACAATAACATTAGTAAGCTGACCACTAAGAAAGAAGAATCGCTGCTTTCACTACATACCAACACTTTCTAAAGATAATCTAATTCAGAACTAATTCACAATAGCAAGAATTCACTCACCAATATGAAGGAAGTAACAAAA
The DNA here is from genome assembly GCF_003265705.2 of Callorhinus ursinus. Lineage (NCBI taxonomy): Eukaryota > Metazoa > Chordata > Mammalia > Carnivora > Otariidae > Callorhinus > Callorhinus ursinus. The sequence continues at coordinate 8,152,509 of NW_027397126.1, forward strand.
CTTCTCTAAGGGATTTAAAAGGACAGCTTCGGAGGACACGCCACGGACAGACACAAATGTAGAAAGACAGTTGTTATCAAATGTTTTCTCAAAAGTACTCATATTACAGCAAATAAACTAAAAAGCCACATGTTATTAGAAATTTGGAAAAATGAGGTTAAATTTTAGCTGTAGGCCTTCAGTAGGTGAGATTATACAAAGAAACTCTCAAAAAAGAAGGGTAATGAGGGATACTTCTGATTGCGGATATTAAATGGTTCCTTAATTAAAATAGTATAGTATTGGAACATTACTTTGAAAAGATAACACTACAGCAAAACTGATTACTTAATAGTGCTGGGCCAATCTGGCATTTCGAAAGTGTGAGGCAGGCTGGGGAAATGAATGAAAACTTCATTACATACAATGCAAATATATACAATCAAAAAGTATACAGTATGTGCAATTGCTTTGTATAATGAGTATACCTCAATAAAGTGGGGAAAAAGAAGTAAAAAGAGCAAGCTTTCCTTGGTTGCATTTAAATTGACCAAATATCTTTAAAAACATTAGCATCAGCCATTCACTTGTTTCATGACTTCACATAAGTCATCAATCTTCTCTAAGACTCAAATTTCCCATTCTAAAGTAAAGGACACTGACTATCAAAGTAATAATAAAATTAACAACAGGAGCAATCATAATGAAGTTAGGAACATTCACGGAATGCTTACTCCAGTGTCGGAGGCTGAAAATGCCCTTATGGGAAGAACCTCTTTTTACACTCACAAACACTGGAGGCCATAGATGGTACTATTCATTCTATGCTGCAGGACTGCCATTAAGATTAAGTGAGGCAAGATCTGGGGAAATAATACATATGGGCACCAAAAAGTGACTTAGAAACTTTAGTAATTATAGTCTTAGTAACTTTTGATTCTGCCCTCCGAAAGGAACATATAGCAGGTCCATTTAGAATCTACATGCCTAGCCACCGGGATGGAAGCATTGTAATTCTTACTCTTTCTTCTTTCCTTCCTTCATTCAGCAAAGATTTATTAACTGCCTACTATGTGTGAGGCACTGTTGTTGATGTGTGGGATAAATCACTGAAGAAAATGGAGATCTCCACAGTTGTGAAATGGGAAGATAAAGACAAGGAAGCAAGGTGACCAATTCATCTCCGTTTGCCTGGGACTTTCCCACACCCTGGGAACCTCCCCAAGTCCCAGGCGAACTGGGACAGCTGTGCACTCGAGAGAAGACAGAGTGAGCAAATGATAAACCATGCTAAAATGTGACAAGTGGCATAAAATCAGAAAAATGTGGGGCAGGGTAAGGGGCATGGGACAGCCAAGGACAGAGACCAGGATGCTGAATTAAGTAAGAGGTCAGTGCAGGCCTGTTGGAGGTGGTGACACTTGGGCAGAGATTTGCAGGAGTTGAAGGAGTCAACCCACCGATATGGATGTTGAGGATGAGAATTCAGGCAGAAGGAACAGACAGTGAGTGCAAAGGCCTGAGGTTGACTCTGCTGGGACCATCTGAGGAGAGTCCAACACAGCTAGAAGTCTAAAGAACTCATGTCATGAGTATGGGTTCAGACATCCGACTGCAAACCTGGAGAAGTTAGCACAACTCACATACAGCTCAATGGAGGGGATAGATTCCACAGCCGAGTTCCAGCAGAGTGTGAGGAGCCTTAAGGCAATTCAATGCTATTATTCGTCTTGGTTTTATGGCTGCCTGTTGAGACAATGCAAGAGGAAACACAGCAGAACATAGTTTTCAAAAATTAGGGGCACCTGGGTGGCTTAGTCAGTTAAACGCCCTACGCTTGATCTCAGCTCAGGTCTTGATCTCAGGGTCATGAGTTCAAGCCGAGCAATGGGTTCCACAATGGGCATGGAGCTTACTTAAAAAAGTTGGAGTGCCTGGGTGGCTAGGTTGGTTGAGTGTCCAATTCTTGGTTTTGGCTGGAGTTGTGATATGGGGTCCTGAGATCAAGCACCCCACCCCCGCCCTGCCAGGCTCCGGGCTCAGCAGGAAGTCTGTTTGAGATTCTATCCCTTTCCCTCTCCCCTTGCCCCCACACTTGCTCTAAAATTAAAAAAAAAAATCTTTTAAAAATTTAAAAAGTTCAAAAAATTTAAATGGGGCATCTGGCTGGCTCAGTTGGTGGAGCGGCCAACTTGTGATCTCAGGGAAATGGGAAGAGGAAGAGATCCTTTACAATGTTATTGGGGTATTTTTTAAGAGAGAAGATGCTTCGGAATAAATTATCTTAATGTGAAAAACAACTCCTCACTATGGTTTAACAGGTGTTCATTTAAGTATAAATACACTGTTAAATTTATGAATGAGGCAGTTAATGGTTTAAAAATTGGATATGAATTGGAGAACTTTCAGGAAGACATTGATTTTTCATTTTTCATTGTATATCGTTCCCCCATGTTATGCATGAGGTTGAAAAATGTTATGTTTATTATTAATAGAAAACAAATTATATTTAAAACATGCAAACATACTCAGGGTACTCTTGTTATGAGATGCATTCATGAGTGATCTAACAGGTAAAGGCTCCTAGTTTTCCCATCTTGAGGAATAGTTTCTGCTTTTCTGACCTTTAACAATCGTGAATCACAGAACGTAATGCATACTTACGTGGCAGCTGGAATACATACAGCATGTGGTTCACCATATTAACTCATTACAAGATACCTGAGCTGTGGACACTTTTAATTCCATACCTCAGATTGTCATGAGAATTCAACAAATTGGTGTACATAGAAATGCTTGGAGAGACTCAAGAGCCACAGTGAAATGAGGGACTATATTTCCACAATATTATTTACATACTTGACAAAATAAATTCTTCCAATGTTCCTTTCGTAATTAGAATCCATATGCCTACCTACCAGCATGTAAGTACTTTGATAGTAATAGCCTATACCCTTACATTAACACTTGCACTTCAACTATCAGTTTGCTGCATATGTATGTTGGGCTCATGTTTTGGTAGTTTAAAAGAAAGGGGAGAATGACATCAAAAATCTTGGAGTGTATTTATATATATATGTATATATATATACACACACACTATATATATATATATATATATATATAGAGAGAGAGAGAGAGAGAGAGAGAGAGAGAGAGAGAAAGGTTTTCAGAACAATAAACAAACACTCAATAGCTTCCATGTACTGCCAAGATAATCAACTAGAACATACAATGGCAAAACACCCCACAGACCAAAGAAAGTAAAAAAGTAAATTACCAGGGGCTCCTGGGTGGCTCAGTCATTAAGTGTCTGCCTTCAGCTCAGGTCATGATCCCAGGGTCCTGGGATCAGGCCCCACATCGGGCTCTCTGCTCGGCGGGAAGCCTGCTTCTCCCTCTCCCACTCCCCCTGCTTGTGTTCCCTCTCTCGCTGTCTCTCTGTCAAATAAATAAATAAACAAAAATCTTAAAAAAAAAAGTAAATTACCAAAGAATAAAATTATCAAAAATAACTCAGGGCCCATATTATGTAAATTAAAACTTTATACCAAATATACATAGCAATATTCAGGTATGGAAAGATTTGATGCTGCCAAAAATGTTCATTTTCCTGAAAATGTTTTACAATTTTAGGTCAAGGATATAGGGGGAGGAAAAAAGTCAGTTCAACTCTCTTGGTATTTGGCAAAGTGTTATTCCAGGTTAAGAGTAAATACAAGTTGGTGAGATTACCCAGGCTGACCTCAAAACTTAAATAAAATGTAAAAATTTCTATACCATCACGAAGTGATAAGTCACTTTGTCATAATGGCAAAGATAATTTAAAAGGTTAGATCAAAGGACCAAATTTATAAGAAAAATTCTGTTGGGAAAATTTTATATAGGAGGATTTAACACCGTTAAATATTAGTTTACAATATAGGAACAAAATTTGACCTGGAAGAATATAATGAGTAAAGTCTTTGAGCAGAAAGACTATTTTCTGACGAATATATATACTGTAATTTTGTTTCTCTCAGGTGAGCAAAAATGAAAACAAATTCACTGTAGGTCTGCATAAGAGTACAATATATGAAATGCAAGGTTGATGAAGGGTATGGGTGAGCTTGAACAAGTACGAGCATGTGGACACTGCTCAGGATGGGTACTTGTGAGTGAGGCTGGGCTGTGAACGGAGGACAATGGTGACTGAAATCATTTTCTGTGTATCTATTTTCATAACAATAATTATACTTTCCTTTTATCAAAAAACATTTAAATGAGAAGATACAGTCAAAAATTGAAAAAAATACTTGGATAGGGTATTTTTTTGTGACATTACCAAATGGTATTTAATCAAACCAACATCAAGTACAACTCTTATTGAGATAGGAATCAACAATATCTATTATAGTAATAACAATAGCAGCAGACTACAATTATATATTGTTTCTAGAAGGTCAAACACTCCGCTCTGTGTACTTACATGTGTTTTCCAATTTTCTATTCACAAAAGTGATAAGAAATAGTTAGCACAGGTGTTACCACACCAGAGAGGTCATGCACAGAGAAGATGAGGTAGCTGATAGGACAAATACTTATCATGAAAAATAACACACAAATAAATTCAAAGACTTATTAAGATAATGGCTTAAATTCTAAGAATGCTCATCAATGGATAACATATATTTGTCTCCTCCTTGGAACCCAAATGCTCACGGAGCAGGAACTGGACATTAGGTTTCACTCTAATAAATAATTAAATATCTTCGCATATAGGTGTAAATTTTTCGTACATGATAAGAACCCTTGAAAAAGTCTATATTTTTCGACTACAAGCACAACAGCAAAAGACCTAACCTAATGTATACACCAATATGTTTATCTATGTGCCAGATCTCAGACACAGTATTGAACAAGACATTGCTGTTTGACTTCCATAATGACAAAACAAAACCCAAAACACAGCACTTACAAGATAAACTGGGATCTGACATTTCTAAATATCACAATGCATCAAACAGATATTTTAATACTCTCTATAAAAACCTAGAGAAATGGAAAAAGTTAGGTTAATGTTCAATTCTAGGAATAATAGGTAAGGTTAACACACACTCCTGTAAAACTGAGAGCAATGCAGGAGTTTCAATTCTGGGATGGCAGCATGAGGAGCTTTATAAGCTCACTAGCCAGAGAAAGAAGCATCAGTGGCAAAACTATTTTATTTATTTTTTAATTTTACTTGTTTGTCAGAGAGAGAAAGAGAGAGAGAGAGAGAGAGCACGGCAGGGGGAGCGGTAGGGAGAGGGAGAAGCAGGCTCTCCGCTGAGCAGAGCAGGGAGCCCAAGGTGGGGCTCGATCCCAGGACCCCGAGATCATGACCTGAGCCCAAGGCAGACGCTTATCCAACTGAGCCACCCAGGTATCCCAGCAAAAACTATTTTAAAAATGTCTCTGGAAATTGTCCTAACTGCATTCATCAAATAAAGACATATTTATTCAAGTTAAATTTACTACAATGTAGGAAGAATGGCAAGAGTCTATGCCACTTGAGCCACAACGCACTTGCTCACTCTTTCCCGTCTAGGGTTGATGGAACCCCAGTTCCCACTGACTGTGACTAAGATAGACTCTCTCCTCTCAGATGACCATCAAGTAATAAGATATTTATTTTTTTAAGATTGTATTTATTCATTTGAGAGAGTGAGAGAGAACACAGATGGAAAGGGAGAAGCTGACTCCCTGCTGAGCAGAGAGCCCCACATGGGGTTTGATCCCAGGACCCTGAGATCATAACCTGAGCCTAAGGAAGACGCTTAACCCACTGAGCCACCCAGGCGTCCCAAGTAATAAGATGATTAATTGCCTGCGCTTGTCATCCATTCACATTCCACGTTGAAGAGGTTAGAGTCTTCAAAAGTGAAGATACGGGTTAGAGGCTCCATTCCCTTGACCATCCCACACTCATATGATGTAGATTCTACTCTAGGTACAGCTGTAACGAAGAGGAAAATTACCCAGAGCAGGCCCAGGCTGCTGGGTAGAATGTCTCCACCCTTCTTTAGGGCACGCTCAGAGGGCTAGTTGACCCCAAAGGTGGCCCATTTCAGTTCACATAATATGCATATTTTTCTAGGAGACATTTTGTTCCCATAGTCTCCTGAGAATACCTTCTTAAAATTTTGAGCATACAGTCTAAGACTGTGTGTAGGTTTTTGAAGAGCTTCCACCCATGATGAACAGGGACTCATTTGCCCACCTTAGGTGTTCCCTCCCTGTGTGGGTGGCGCAAAGACAAACAAGGGGTGGGTGTCTCTCCAAAGGAGAGACCAATCTGATGCCTGCCTGTCCGCTCTCCCGGAGGAGACGTGGGTGCCTCTTAGCTGTAGCCAGTCCATAGAAGTCCCAGACTGGTGCCCCAAAAGGCTCGCCCTAGACTCTATGAGGTCACCACAGAAACAGGTTGGAGCCCACTCAGACTCCATAGTCTCAAGACCGTGGAGCCACAAACACAAAGAGGCCATTCATTTACTCACTCATTCACACCGAAGTTATTACAGGAACTGCCCCCCCCCCACCACCACACACACCGGAGGTCTCTGACCTGTGGAATTCCTTTTGGAAATTGCTGGAAGGTGATCAAGCTTCCCTTCCGCTCAGTTGGAGCGGGGCCAAACTACAGGTTATATTCCTGGGAGGCTTACTGAGTCCTGGCAAGCTGCCAGGAGAGTTGGTCTACTTTTTGGAGCCCGGCTGGGGCAAGACTGCCCGGAGGGTTACAACTCCAGAGTGAAGGAGGACCTGGAATACTGTCGAGTGGTGTGCCGCCTCAGTTCGATCCTGAGTTCCTTCCTGCTCCAGTGCAGTTGAGGCACCACGCAGTGGCTCAAGGGGCCAGAACGATCGGAATCTCGCTGGAGCCTCCAGAAATGTTGCGGAAAAATAAGCAGACCGGCGAGAGACCAAGTGACACTCAGAGAAGTAGGAGAACTCAGATTTATTTCCCCCCCCCCAGGGGACCCAGATGAGCTCATGCTTGAAGTTCTGGGCCCCAGGCAACGGGGTTATTGGGCTTTTAGAGGGGCCTGCAGGCAGTCAGGTCCCAAGGGCTATGCTGACTGCTGGCAGGTGGTTTAAACTAGGGGGGGCGGCACTGCTTTAGGCGGGACAGTAGTGCAGGGAGCCCGTGGCCAGAAGCCTGTTTACCGAAGCTGAAGCGGCTGGTTATCTCTTGCTCCCAGGAGGCCTTCTGGTTATCTCTAGCTTATTGTTAGTAACTTTACATCTTCTGGGGCCTCCTGGCCTGGGCCCGCTCTGGGTAATTTTCCTCTTCGGTATGAGAATATTGGGGCCCTAAACTGTCCATGCCCTAGCTTCTTCCTTGGGGTACTTTCCAACTGGAAGGGGTATGCTGAAAAAAAGAGTTTAACACCTGCCTAGTCTCCGCATTACTGGCTCAGGCACTACGCAGAGAGGCAGTCTATAAGAAAAGAGAAATCCAAAGCTCTTCCTATAGGAACGGATTCTTTTTTAAAACTGGAGTGTGAGGAAATTAAAGACTAAAGGTGCTATTGAAAACAATTGCGATTTTGGTATTAAGAAAAAAGGAGGCAAAAAGTTCCTCTTAATTAAGAGCAACAAAATAAACCATAGACCAACTACTTTAAGAAAGAGAACGAAGCCAAAGGGACAGGTAAGAAAAGCCCTCTTGGCATCAGAACAAACCTCAAAGAAAGGCCTCAAAAATTATCCCTGCCTGAATTTAACTGGGTCAGCCTTTAGAGCATTTTATACCCAGGGGCATTGTTAAAAATAATAGTGCAATCGGCGGGCAATTAGTGAAGCCTAATGAACGGGTGTGATACCAAATGAGGCAGAGAGCTTAACAGAGAAATCTGGGAAAGAGAAAAACTATGAGAGCCTAGCTAAAACCACTATTATTCCAAAGTAACTTTGGGCAGTCCCACATCTTCACCCTTTGCGAAGCAACACCAACGGCTTTACATTGAAGGGGAAATGTAATTCACTGAGACAGATCAGCCAGGTCACTAAGAAGATTCAAAAAAAAAAAAAAAAGGCAAACAACAAAAACAAGACGTGGATGTGGAAATCCAGAGTTCAGTTTTTCACAAAAAAATTACAAAACATACAAAGAAATAAGAAAGAAGGACAGCTACACAAGAATGAAAAACAACAAACTGTTGGTGAGAGAGTCCATAGAGTGCATTTAAAAGACAAGGACTTTAAGGAACACATTATAAATATGTTCAAAGCAATAATAACAACCAGACTTAATGAGGTAAAGGAAGCTATAATGGTGATGTCCCACTGAATACAGCAAACAAAGAGAAATTGTTTCTTAAAAAAGCCAAATAGAAAGAATTGAAAATTATAATAACTGAAGTGAAAATTTCACCACAGGGAATTAACAATAGAGTTGAAGTGGCAGAAAAAAAGAACAAGCTAACATGAAGAAAGTTGGGTAGGGACTATCCAACCTCTCAAACAAAACAAACAAAAAGAAAGAAACTAACAGAGTCTCAGCAATGCTGGACACCATTAATACCATCAACATAGGTGTACTGGGGATAGAAGAGGTGGAAAGAAAAGAGCAGAAAAAATATTCAAAGAAGTAACAGCTATAAGTTTTTCTACAAATTTGATGAAAAATGTAAATTTAAACATCAAAAAAAACCTTAAATGGACTCTAGGTAATATATGTACAAAGAGACACTTATCCAGTCATCATTGTAAAAATACTGAAATACAATTACTAAGACAAAAGCATGAGGCCAGCAAGAGAAAAACAATGGGTCAAGGGTAAAAGAACGCCACTAAGAATAATGGCTGACTTCTCAGCAGAAACAATGGAAACCAGAAGGCACTGGATGACATGGTAAATCACTGAAAGAAAAAGTTAACTCCTTATTGAAAATTTTATATCCAGAAAAACTATCTTTCAAAAAACATGAAGGCAAAATAGTCATTCCCCGATACACAGAAACTGAATGTTGCTAATGATCCCACCTTAGAAATACTAAAGGAAGCTTTTCAACCTGAAATAAAGTGATTCAAAATGCTAATTCAAATCCACATTAAAAAAAAACTGATCAAAGTATTTAATTATAAAAGATACTATAAATACATGTCTTCTCCCTCTGATTTAAAAAGAACTGTATAAAATATATATACTGATGCCTGTCAATTATCAGTAAAACTGAATAAACACTATCCATTCTATTTTAGGGCATATAAAATATATAAAAGCAATATATTTGAAAGTAACAGCAAAAAAGAGGTTGAATGCAGGAACACCTGGGTGGCTCAGTTGGTTAGGCATCTGCCTTTGGCTACGGTCATGATCCCAGGGTCCTGGGATCAAGTCCCACATTGGGCTCCCTGCTCAGCAGAGAGCCTGCTTCTCCCTCTCCTCCCTGCTCTTGCTCTCTGTGTCTCTGTCTCTCTCTCTCAAATAAATGAATAAAATCTTTAATAAAAAAAAAAAACCTTCTCAACTAATGACACTGCAAAAATTAGTTATCTGTATGGGCAAAAAAATGAACCTCTACCTTTACCTCATGTCATACTCAAAATGAACTCAAAATGGGTCATGGTACTAACTGCAAGAAGAAACATTATTAAATTTATATTAAAAATATAAAATAAAATCATTGAGACATTAAGTCAAATATTCATTAAACAGCACACCGAAGCACAAAAAAATAAAGGAACTGTTTAATGAAATGGACTTCTTCAGGACAAAAAATTTGCTATTCAAAAGACATAGTTAACAAAAATACATGTGACAAACTGGGAGAAAATTGTACCAAAACACATGTACAACCAGATGACTGTATCCAGAATGCACAAAGAACTTATACAACTCAGTAAGACAAACAGCCCAATAAATAAGAAAAATCTGCAGACACTTAACAAAAGATATACGTGTGATCCATAACTTATAAAAAGATGTTCAACATTAATAGTCATCAGATAAATTTAAGTTAAAACAAAAATTTAATACCAATGCACACACACTAGCAATGGTAAAATTTAAAAAGACTGACAGAGAAAGACAAATACTGTATGATTTCACTTATATATGGGATCTAAAAAACAAAACCAATGATCAAAGAATAGAAACAGACTCATAAATACAGAAAACAAACTGGTGTTTGCCAGATGAGAGGACAGTGGAGGGGGTGGGCAAAATAGGAGGAGATTAGGAAGTAAAACTTCAGTTATAAAATTAATAAGTCACAAAGATGCAAAGTACAGCATAGGGAACACAGTCAATACTATGCCAATAACACTGTACAGGGACAGAGGGTTAACGACGCTAACTGTGGTGAGCATTAAGTCATGTACAGAATTGTCAAATCAATGGTGTACACCTGAAACTCATATTAACATTATAGCTCAGTAATACTTCAATAATGTAAAAACAAAAAATAAAAATAAAAAGACTGAAATTGCCAACTGTTGAGTCTCGGGGGAAAGTAAAATTCTCATTCATTGCTGGTGTGAAGGCAAATAGTTCAGGCACTTTGGAAAAACACTGTGGTAGTACTTCCTAAAGTTAAATTTGTGTGCACTCTATGACCCAGCAATTCTACCATTAAATGTTTACCCAAGAGAAATGAGAATATATGTCCATGCAAAAATGTACACAAAACTGTTCACAGCAAATTATTCATAATAGTCCCCAAATGAAAGCAGATCAAACGTCCAAAACCTGTAAATAAGTAAATCAATTATGCAACATCACAGCATGGAATGCAATACAGCAACAGAAAAGAATCAACAACTGATACATGCAATAACACAGGTGAATCTCAAATGCCTTATGCCAAATGAAAGAAACAAAAAAAGCATTTCATTTATACAAATGTTCTGAAAGGCACACCTATTGTGTGAGAAAGCATTTTAATGCTTATATTGAATGCAAGATAACGAAGAAATGTTTTAAGCAGGTAGCATTGTTCTAAATCTTGATTATGTATACATAATGATCTATTACCAAGAGCCACCAAAATTTGACTTCATAATGGATTTACTGAACATACAATGCTACATTAGAAAGTAAAGAGGGAAAAGTTGATAGGTAAGTAGCATCAGGCATCAGGAAAATTTCAAACTCAAACCTCCAGATAACACGATACACCCCCCTCCCCAAATGGCTGAAAAGTACAAAAAGACTGACAACTGCCACGGTCTGTGAAAATGCTGAACAGAGAACTGTCATCCATTGTTGGTGGCAAAGTAAACATTTTTAACACTTTTGACAAAGGCCTGTCAATTTTTCAGAAAACTAAAAATGCCCTTCTCCCTGTAAATCAGCAATTGTATGCTTAAATATTTGCTTAAGAGAAATGAAAATATAACTCCACAGACTTGTACACGAATGTTAATAAAAGCTTTATTTATAATAGTCCCAAAATAGATTCTCTGTAGGAGAATGGGTAAACAAAGTATATTATATTCATAAGCTGGAATATAACTCTGCAATAAAAAGTACTGAAATATTGATACATGTATCAAATGGGACAAATCTCAAAAGCAGTTTATGAAAAAAAAAGCCAAGCACAAAAGAGTACTCACTATATTATCCCATTTACATGAACTTCTAGAACATGTAAAATTGATATGTGGCAGGAAAAAATGAAAATACGGATAACCTCTGGGATTGGATTGGGAAAGGAGATGAGAAAATTTTGGACAGGATGGTAGTATATTTTTTTTAAAGATTTTATTTATTTGACAAGCGAGAGGGAACACAAGCAGGGGGAGTGGGAGAGGGAAAAGCAGGCTTCCCACTGAGCAGGGAGCCTGGTGCGGGGCTCAATTCCAGGACCCTGGGATCATGACTTGAGCAGAAGGCAGACGATTACTGACTAAGCCACCCATATGCCCCCAGGATGGTAGTATTTTATAACTTGATAGGGGTTTGTGTTACATTGCAAAGTACACTTAAGAATTGTGAATTTTGGGGTGCCTGGGTGGCTCAGTTGGTTGTGTCTGACTCTTTATTTTGTCTCATGTCATGATCTTGGGGTCATGGGATTGAGCTCCTTGTCATGCTCCACCTGCTTAAGATTCTCTCTCTCCCTCTCCCTCTCCTGCAAGCTCTCGCTCTTAAAAAAAATTATGAATAAAAGCATCAACAAATATTAAACTCTAGTTAAAAATGATAGGTAAGGGTCACCTGGGTGGCTCAGTCAGTTAAGCATCTGCCGTTGGCTCAGGTCATGATTTCAGGGACCTGGGATCGAGCCCTGAGCATCGGGCTCCCAGCTCAGCAGGGAGTATGCTTCTCACGCTCTCTTTCTCCCCCCTCCCTATCAACTCATTTTCTCTCTCTCTCAAATAAATAAAATCTTTTTAAAAAAAGATAGGTAAAAATGACAAAATTTTCTTTTCTACCAATAAACTTCAGTGAATGGGATATAAAAATTCAAGAGAAAATTACATATGTTTTAAACTTCAGGGATGGCTTTCAGATTTTCTTAATGTGACCCCCCCAACATACACACAAAACGTGTTTTCCATATATGCATGTGTGTATGTATGTGTGTTTGTGTGTATATGTGTTAGCAGGGGCAGTGATGTGAAAAAGCTCAAGTTCTAAAACACACCTAAAGAAAATCTTCAGAAGAGATGGTTTGTGTAAAGATGGTACTTTTTAATATTCTATTTTACTGATTTTTTCTAGTTAGGCTGGACAGCATTGTGCTTCTCAAAAAAAAAATCAATAAAGAAAATGAATACCAAAAAACCCAAAGATAGTATTATTTTTTTTCAAAGATACTATTATTATAATCAACACAGAGAATCCAATGAAAACTTTTGAAAAATGATACAGAAATTGAGAAAATTGTAAGGAGCTTATAACACACACACACAAGATATTAAAATTCATTGTCTAGGGCGCCTGAGTGGCTCAGATGGTTAAGCGTCTGCCTTCAGCTCAGGTCATGATCCCAGGGTCCTGGGATCGAGTCCCACATCGGGCTCCCTGCTCCTTGGGAGCCTGCTTCTCCCTCTGCTTCTCTCTCTCTCTCTCTCTCTCCTCCTCTGTCTCTCATGAATAAATAAATAAAATCTTTAAAAAAAATAAAATAAAATAAAATTCATTGTCTAGGTTAAAGCTGTCATTATTGAAATGGTGTGGAATAGGTTCAAAGAGTCATAGTTAACTGGAAGAAAATGGATACCTAAAATAGTGTTTAGTTAATTCCTACTTGAGAGGAAAAATAATCAAATAAAATCCTCACTTCATTGCCCCCATATCACACATTCTGTGTGGATTAAAGTGTAGGAATTTCCTTTTCAACCTCAGCCGCAGAAACTTCTTCCTAGACACATCGCCAAAGGCAAGGGAAGCAAGGGCAAAAATGAACTATTGGGACTCATCAAGATAAAAAGCTTTTGCACAGCAAAGGAAACAGTCCACAAAACCAAAAGACAACCACCAGAATGGGAGAAGATATTTGCAAATGGCCTGTCAGATGAAGGGCTAGTATCCAAAATCTATAAAGAACTTATCAAACTCAACACCCAAAGAACAAATGATCCAATCAAGAAATGGGAAGACATGAACAGACATTTCTGCAAAGAAGACATCCAATTGGCCAACAAACACATGATAAAGTGCTCAACATCACTCGGCATCAGGGAAATACAAATCAAAACCTCAATGAAAGGGGTGCCTAGGGTGGCTCAGCTGTTAAGCATCTGCCTTCGGCTCAGGTCATGATCCCAGGGTCCTGGGATCAAGCCCAACATCGGGCTCCCTCTTCGGCGGGGAGTCTGCTTCTCCCTTTCCCACTCCCCCTGCTTGTGTTCCTGCTCTTGCTAACTCTCTCTCTGTCAAATAAATAAATAAAATCTTAAAAGAAAAAAAAAAACCTCAATGAGATACTACCTCACACCAGTCAGAATGGCTAAAACGAACAAGTCAGGAAATGACAGATGTTGGCGAGGATGCGGAGAAAGGGGAACCCTCCTACACTGTTGGTGGGAATGCAAGCTGGTGCAGCCACTCTGGAAAACAGTATGGAGGTTCCTCAAAAAGTTGAAAACAGAGCTACCCTATGACCCAGCAATTGCACTACTGGGTTTTTACCCCAAAGATAGAAATGTAGTGATCCGAAGGGGTACATGCACCCCAATGTTTATAGCAGCAATGTCCACAACAGCCAAACTATGGAAGGAGCCAAGATGTCCATCAACAGATGAATGGATATAGAAGATGTGGTATATATATATACAATGGATTATGTAGCCACCAAAAAAAGAAATCTTGCCATTTGCAACGACATGGATGGAACTAGAGGGTATTATGCTAAGCGAAATAAGTCAATCAGAGAAAGACAAGTATCATATGATCTCACTGATATGAGGAATTTGAGAAACAAGACAGAGGATCATAGGGGAAGGGAGGGAAAAATGAAACAAGATGAAACCAGAGAGGGAGACAAACCATAACAGACTCTTAATCTCAGGAAACAAACTGAGGGTTGTGTGAGTGGAGGGGGGTGGGAGGGATGGGGTGACTGGGTGATGGACACTGGGGAGGGTATGTGCTACGGTGAGGGCTGTGAATTGTGTAAGACTGATGAATCACAGTCCTGTAACCCTGAAACAAATAATACATTATAAGTTAATAAAAAATATAGGAATTTACAACAAACTTTAATAAATCATATTTATGAGTGAACATATCCAGGTTATGTTGAATTGAAGGTGCACAGCACCATCCCATTTTTGTAAACAATTAAAAATAATATAAACATATGTATCGATAGGTATATTTTAAACACATAGCTTTCCTGTTTATATTGAACTTCATCCCAGCATTACTGGTAAAGTTAGTCATACTAGTACCAGTTATGGTTATTTTAAGTAGAGTAGTTGTAAAAGTACTAAGTATCATTTGGTGAATAATTATCTACTTGGGAGACAAGGTACCTTATTCATTTCTGTGGTTAGGCACTCACAACAAACCTAAAGTTAATAAACTTTTAATTACTCTATAGTCCTGATTTATATTGAGATAACATGTGAAAACACCGTTGGAAATTGAAAGCAAAAGCAAATTTATCATCACAAGATTAGATCCACATGTGCAAAAACCCATTTAATTAGGACACGTGGATTTTCTACTTGCAAACTAACCTACTACCAAGAAGGAATTCAGGAACTTGTGTCAGCAATTTCTCTGATGAGCTAAAAAGTAATCTATATAATAAAGTGCCCTGTTTTTCATACCGAAAAGTTTCCATATCGCAGTGACCCAGGAAGACACAGTGGGTGATACAGGATGTGCTGGAAACCTAGTCCTTCAAAACTCCAGATGTTACTACCAACTTCTCAAAAAGGAATCCATATAAAAGAAAGCCAGAGCAAGACCTTAGAAAGACGGAATTTAAAAAGTTAACAATGATGGAGCTACCCACCTATTTTGCTATTCCATTGTAAAGCAGTTCCTAACAGGTCAATGTATTTGGCAAGTTTATTTAATTCTACTTCCTAAAACCTTTAAATGAAATTATCTAACTAAAGTGGCCTAAAATCTAAGAAGTGATAAAAAGGTTACTTGAGTTGGCAAAACTGGGCATGTTACCTGTCTACCACCACCAATCAGTCAGCAAACATGATGGGGATGAGAATGTAATCAACATAAAAAGAAGAAGAAGGAATAAAAGTGCTAGGAATAAACTTGTAACATCCATTCCATATATATAGGAAGACCACAGTACAACCTTCCTGAAGGAAACAAAATCTGTATGGCATATAAGCACACCAGGGGATGAGCAAGTTCTATTACGTAAAGATTTTCATTTTGCTTAACTCCCGTCATTGCAAAAGCAAAGTGAGAATGCTAAAAGTTACATTCAGAGAAATTTGAAGAAGTGATGCTATTTTTTAATACCTATATATAAATGAATCAGATTTTTTCCAAAATCCTTAAACAGGAAGAATAAGGAGGATCATTTCACATACACTATCCTACATAGTGATGTCAGAGTTATAGGAATTTACACATGGAGTTACTGCCCAAGTAACTCCCAGAGACTGCTAGAAGAGAATTCTGTGATATAGCACATGGGAAAACAGGTAAAAGTTTAAACAAAATTGTATCCTTAGTTTACATCACTAACCCTGAAGTAGATGCCACTAAATAATTACATTTTAAAACTTAAACCAAAAAACGTATTTGATGTAGGAGATCAATCTGTTCACTTTCACAGTCTGACCATGTTACACAAAGCTTGCTGTGTGCTCCTATTTGTTAAAAATGTAGCCACGTCAAAAATACAGTAACACATGAGCATCTTTTAAAGAGACAGATTAGTCAGGGTTCTCCAGAGAAACAAAACCAATCAGATTTACACACAAACACAAACACACGAGAGAGTGAGCAAGATTGAAAGCAAGAATGAGATATTTACTGGGGCACCCAGGTGGCTCAGTCATTGGGCATCTGCCTTCAGCTCAGGTCATGATCCCAGGGTCCTGGGATCGAGCCCCACATCGGGCTCCCTGCTCGGTGGGAAGCCTGCTTCTCCTTCTCCCACTCCCCCTGCTTGTGTTCCCTCTCTTGCTGTCTCTCTCTCTGTCAAATAAATAAATAAAATCTTAAAAAAAGAAAAAGAATGAGATATTTACTTTAAGGAACTTGCTCACACGATTGTTGAGGTTGGCAAATCTGAAATATGCATGGTAGACAGGCAGGGCAGAGTCCCAGGGTAGAGGTGATGTTCCATCTTGAGTTCCAAAGGCAGCCTAAAAGCAGAATTACATGCTTTCATCCTTGAAGGACCAAACCTTCAACTGATTGGATGAGGCTCACCCACATTATAGAATGCAATCAGCTATCATTAAAGCCCACAGATTTAAATGTTAATCTCATCGAAAAAATACCTTCATGGCAACATCTATATTGGTGTTTGATCAAAAACTGGGTACCACTGCCTAACTAGGATGACATTTTTTTTTATTGAGAGTAAGTGTGAGTTGGGGGAGGAGCAAAGGGACAGGGAGAGAGAGAATCACAAGTAGATTCCGTGCTGAGGGCAGAGCCCCATGCCAGGCTTGATCCCAGGACCTGAGATCGGGACCTCTGCTGAAGTCAAGAACCGGATGCCTAACTGACTGAGCCACCCAGGTGCCCCTAGGATGACACTTAAAACTAAACATCACACTGTATATTTAACAGGCAAAAATGAATTTAAATATTAAGGTACCAGAGTGAAAATTAAAGATCTATATAGGGTACATAAATCTGTCTGTATATATAACTGGATTCACTAGTCCCTGTGAATAAAAACAACATTTATCATTAAAAATTAATGCAAATAACTTGAAACGAGTATTCAAGCCTCACTTCCTTAGGAGAAATAAAATAACCAAGTCTCCAAACTATATTCTCCTCAATGCTTTCTACCTGTATGAAAATGATTATAAAGCTTAATGTTAAAAAAGCCATACTCATTAAACATTAATAATGATAATTTTTAACACTGGTTTAATACTAACAAGCTGATCCGAGTGCTTAGATTTTACTCATGAATTAAATTCATCCTCACCACACCTTATTATAGAAAATTATTATTAATTATAAAATTGGTGTTAAAATGGGTACGAAAATATATCCTAATTGTTTTGTAACCTAGTGACAGACACAGCAGTGACTGTTATTTTTATACCATTTGTTTCCATTAAAAAGTGAATTTCTCACAAAGCAACTACATTTAAGTGAAAACGAATTTCCTCAAAGCCCTCCCTGCCCGACATGCAAGCAAGCTGTCCAGGGGCCCTAGCACTAGGTGGCAAGGAAAACCGGAAGCACCCTTACTGCAGGTGGCGCAGACAGAATGTTGCTTGCTTTACAACTCTGAAGTCAAAAACACAAGCAGGCCGAAGCTGGTGAAAGTCAGCAGAAGTGACCCAAACAAAGGACATAAAGAGATTTGAAAATAGCAACAACCAAACGATATCATCACCATAAAATGTAATCACTCAGAGGGTGTCATCATGGATCAAGAAGAGAAGCAGAGTTCAAAGCAACAGATGCATTGATAAAGCCCGATTGTGAAATTTGAAATTGTGACTTGATAAAAATCAAGAGTTTTTGTCATTTTCAGCCAGTAAGTCATCAATCATGCCCTCCCTAATGTTTCCTTAGTCTTCACGGCTTTAGTTGAGTGAAAATGATTATGTATCTATCTTGGCATGGATACACACCTAATATTTAAAAAATAAACACACTGAAAAAAAGTATATCAAAATATATGAAACAGAAAAGAACCATATACCTTTGAAATTTTTTTTGAGAGTGTATGTGTATGGGGGGGTAGAGAATCTTAAGCAGGTCCATGTCCAGTGCGGAGCCCCATGTGGGGCTCGATCTCACCACCCTGAGATCATGACCTCAGGGGAAATCAAGAGTTGGATGCAGAACTGACTGAGCCACCCAGTAACCCCTTGAAATTCTGGTTTAACAGGGGTGTGTATAGATTTCTTGCCAACATGAAAAATGCAGCTGTGTGTTAAGTACCAGGTATATAAAACTGATTTCAAATGTGCTTTAGAGGAGCATGTTTCTTGTGTGATGTTAATAAATTATCAAAATTATTTCCTCATTTGATTCAGTTTGCTGAGAATTTTAAAATATCCATAAAGATCCACAGAACAGTATATTTCTTATCAAAAATATGTCCTATGTGGCATACCCAAGTACTGTGATCATTACAATTTCCAGGGATACAATCCTGTTCAAAGGTGATGACATCATGTGTTCTTCGCCCGGCGGATGAACAAAGCAGGGGTAGTGGCAGTAGTCAGCACAAATCACTTACTGAAGGACTGCTTAATTGGGAGGTAATATACTTCTATTTCCTTTCAACACATTTACTGAGATATAATTGCTATAAAAAAGACTGAACAGGGTGCCTGGGTGGCTCAGTTGGTTAAGCGACTGCCTTCGGCTCAGGTCATGATCCTGGAGTCCCAGGATCGAGTCCTGCATCGGGCTCCCTGCTCAGCGGGGAGTCTGCTTCTCCCTCTGAACCTCTTCCCTCTTGTGCTCTCTGTCTCTCATTCTCTCTCAAATAAGTAAAATCGTTAAAAAAAAAAAAAGGACTGAACATATTTTCTGTGTACAACTGGATGAGTGTGAACATATACAAACATGACTAAAACCATGACTACAACCAAGGGAGCAGACATGTCTAGCAAGAAGGTAAGGTACTTTGGAATTTTCACGTAGATTTTCTCATTTGACTGTCACAAATAACATCTCTTTAAAAAATTACCTAATTCTTGGGGCGCCTGGGTGGCTCAGTCGTTAAGCGTCTGCCTTCAGCTCAGGTCATGGTCCCAGGGTCCTGGGATCCAGCCCCGCATCAGGCTCTCTGCTCAGCGGGAAGCTTGCTTCTCCCTCTCCCACTCCCTCTGCTTGTGTTCCCTCTCTTGCTGTGTCTCTCTCTGTCAAATAAATAAAATCTTAAAAAAAAAAATTACCTAATTCTTGGGCGCCTGGGTGGCTCAGTTGGTTAAGCGTCTACCTCAGCTTGGGTCATGATCCCAGGGTCCTGGGATCGCACCCCACATCAGGCTCCCTGCTCAGCGGGGAGTCTGATTCTCACTCGCCCTCTGCCCCTCCCCCGTTCATGCTCGCTCTCTCCCTGTCTCTCTCAAAATAAACAAACTCTTTTAAAAAATTATCTAATTCTTAGCATTAGTTAAAACCACAATTGTTTGCTGCTTTACTCCTTATTAGTGGATAACCAAGATCTACTAAAAGAACCCATCCTTATCAGCTAGGATAAGCCTCACTGGCCCGGTGGCCATACTTAAATCGTAAACATCTTGAAAATAACGGATACCCAGCTGAGTCCTGGAAAGGGACCTCAAATGACACCACCCAAGCCCACCCCATCAGTGGTCCAAAGGCCACCAGAAATACTCTTACTGAGCTCTACCCAAAGGGGCACCAATTACACATCCTGAAAGTGATCGGCACCTTCCTGGGTCAGACACAGCACAAAGCATGCCAAGTCTGTCTCCCATTCTCAACGCAGCCTTCACTGCTCTGCCTACCACGTCATGACGACTGCACCCAGGATTGTCCCATAAACCCAGACGATGACATACACTGTGCCTCCACTTGCATCCTTCCCTCACACAGGATTCCCACATGCTGTTTACCTGGGTGATTCTGTTGTTCCTGTGTTCTCTTCTGATAGGAAGTGTCCTCATTTTCTCTCACAGGTTTTCCCCTAGGAATGAAACCCTGAAGTCACCTTGAAGATGCAGAAGATTTCGGTGGCTGTGAAAGTCCTCCTGAGGTCATGTAGGCCAGCTAGAAGACAGACAAGGACAGCCCCATCACTGGTCTGAAGGCCACCATAAATGTTGCTCCTGTTATGATTTTTGCCTACACAGAAAGGCAGCGATTACACAGTCTATGTGCTCAGCACATGTCTAGACAGCACACTGCTCATAACATGGCTTCACCATATGGGGCCTGCCTGGTCCCCCTCACACCATCAAATGTGCCTTTAATCTTTCTCCCCACTACATGATAACTGTACCCAGGTTTTTTTTGTAACCCGAGATGATGCCAACGTGTTGCCCTCCAACATTTAAACCTGCACTTGGTGGGGATGCCCTCACCTATGACACATTTACCTGGATAATTAGAAAGATACAGAAGGAACAAGATTATTATCTTGTATCTATATACTTGTAAAAAAAACCTATCTTCATCTTCTCTAACCTTTACGTGTTTCCATTGTTAGAAATATACCAATGAAATCATCCTGAAAATGCCTGCCATCAGACCCAGAGAGCTTCTAGGGCCCTCCTGGGTTCAAGGCAGTCAGCTCAAAGACGTGTGCATTTCCATGCCCATCTTGCAGCTGAAGGCCACTGAAAACATTGTTCTTGTTCAGTACTGACTTTGCCAAGACAGGTGCTAGCAACATGCAGGCTAAGTGATCAGCACCTTTCTGGGTGGATAGGGAACTTCACAGAGCGTAACTCAAGCCAAAGAGGACCTGCCAAGTCGAACTTGTCCTCAGAAATGTACTTTTCTCTCTCGCCCCATCACAGTACGAGGTTTGTACAAATATTTCATAACCCAAGAAAGTGTCAACCCAACTGCCCTCCAACTTGCAAACCTCCCTTGGTGGTGAGCTCACCTGCTCTACCTTTATGTGGGTGATTATAAGGACCCACAGAGAATGAGCTTGTATCTGTGATCTGTGCTTCTTTTTTTTTAAATTTTGTTATGTTATGTTAATCACCATACATTACATCATTATCTTTTTTTGATGTAGTGTTCCATGATTCGTTGTTTGCGCATAACACCCAGTGCTCCATGCAGTACGTGCCCCCCTCAATACCTATGACCAAGAAGGATAGTCCTATTTTTTCCTAATCTGTAGGTGTTCACAACATTGTAAGGCATGGGCCACTGCAACTATTTTGCAGATTCCAGAGGTACATGAGGCTCCTAGTACTTTCCTGAGTTCAAGGCATAGCTCAAGGACACATATGTCTCCATCCCCACCACTGTTCTGAAGGCCAGCACAAATATCTTTCTTGTTCAGTATTACTGTACCCAGACAGGCACCAGTGACCCTTAGTCTAAATGACTGGTACCTTTCTGGGCAGGGCACTGCACACTTGAGGCTTCAAGTGAAGGACATGGGACACCTCGGTGGCTCAGTCGGTTGAGCGTCTGTTTTTGGCTCAGGTCATGATCCCAGTGTCCTGGGATCAAGTCCCATATCGGGCTCTTGCTCAGGGGGGAGCCTGCATCTCCTTCTGCCTGCTGCACTCTCTCTCTCTCTGACAAATAAATAAATGAAATCTTAAAAAAAATAAAGTTAAGGACATGCCCATTTCCTCTTGCCCTGTCCAAGGTAGCTTTCATCTCTCCATCCACCACATCATGATGAGTATCCCAAGGAGTTTTCCATACATCTAAAGAATGCTGACACACTACACCCCAACTGGCATTTTTCCCTTAGTGAAGATTCTCTCAGGGTCTCAATGTTTGCCTGAAGAGAATTCTGGGGCCCAGAGAACAAGCTTCTTCCTGTGTGGTCTTCATCTATTAAAAAGTATCTCCATCTTTTCTAAACTATAGGTATTCACCTTGTTAAAAATAGAACACTAAAAATTTCTTCCTGATGATTATGATCAGACCCAGGTGGATGAGAGCACCATCCAGTTTTAGGCATTCAACTATAGACATGAATTTCCACCTCATCACTGTTACAAAGATCTTCCCAAAAACCTTGTTCTTGTTAAGCATTACTCTACCTGGACAAGTTAGGAACACGAACTCCCCTTTCTGTGGGAGAGAGAATGAGGCAGGGCAGGGTCGGTCCAGTCCTTCTTGTACTCTGCAGTGTACTTTCATCTCTCTCCTTCCCTGTCTCATATTGCCTGGCCAAGGTGTTTCCATAACCCTAGAAAATGGTGGCCCACTCTCCACTAACATCATACCTTGCTCAGTGGGGATACACCCTCTTTCTCTACGTTGACTTGGATGATCTTAGGACTCAAGAGAAAACCTTTTTCTGTGTTATCTTGTATGTTTAGGAAGTGTCTTTATTTTCTCTAATCTATAGGTGTTCACATTATTAACAATGGAACACTGAAAACATCTGAAAACACCCAAGAACAGACCCAGATGTCTGCCAGGGCTCCCCTGTGTTCAAGGAGTC
This sequence comes from Callorhinus ursinus, assembly GCF_003265705.2. Taxonomy (NCBI): domain Eukaryota; kingdom Metazoa; phylum Chordata; class Mammalia; order Carnivora; family Otariidae; genus Callorhinus; species Callorhinus ursinus. The sequence continues at coordinate 8,175,215 of NW_027397126.1, forward strand.
AGCACAAGGATAGATGCACCTCCTTCCCAATCACAGATTTGAAAAACACCACAAATGTTGCTTATAGTGAACATTACCCAGAAAGGCACTGATCACAAGGAATAAATGTGCTCAGTACCTTTCTGGGCAAGGCACTGCACACACCATGGCTCAACACAGATGCTGCCCAGGGCCTCTCCCATGCTCCAAGATGGCTTATCTCACAGCCACAATGTCACAAGGACTATACCCACGAATATTCTATCATTGCTGTTCATGATGAACTACTGCGATAAAACAGGCATCCTTCCATCACTGAGGACACCAATAAGAACACAATGTTTGGCAGGAGAATTATGAAGACTCACGGAGAACAAGCATGTTCCTATGTATACTTCTATTAACACTTATTTTCAGGGGCGCCTGGGTGTGTCAGTCAGTTAAGTGGACGATTCTTGATTTTGGCTCATGTCACGCATTCAGAGTTGTGAGATTGAGCCCCATGACAGGGTATGCTGCTCCCCTCCTCCTTGTGCTCTTTGTCTCTCTCTCTCTAGAGAGAGAGAGCACGAGAGAGGGGAGGTCAGAGGGAGAAGCAGACTCCAGGGAGTCTGATGTGGGACTCGATCCCAGGACTCCGGAATCATGACCTGAGCTGAAGGCAGTTGCTTAACCAACTGAGCCACCCAGCCGCCCAAATAAAATCTTTAAAAAAAGAAAGAAAACTGGACTACACAAACTGAATAAATATTACTTTTCTATACCATGCACTCAACACACCATAGTTCAATTCAGAGGACCTACCGCGTCAGCCTGACTCTACTCCTCTCCAGCTTACAACTTCTGTACTGGTGATCTCCTCAGCTCAACCTTAATATGGACAGTTCTGAGGATTCAAAGGGAACACACTTGTTTCTGTTGTTTCTTTTATTAAGAAGTGTCTTCATTTTATCTCATCTGTAAGTGTTCACATTGTTAGGGAAAATTATTGAGAAAATGTTGAACATGCCAAGACCAGACTCACGTGACTGCCAATGCTCTCTTAAGTTCAAGGCAGGCAGCTCAGTAACACACACGCCTCAATTCCCATCACTGATCTGAAAGCCGCCACACACGCTGTTCTGGTTGACCATTACAGAGAAAGGCATGTATTACACTTAGTCTCTATCTTGAGTACTTTTCAGAGTAGGGGACAACATACCAGGGGTCACGTCAAAGTAAATGCCCAGTCCCACTTACACTGTCAAATGTTCCTCTCATCTCTCTTTCCAGTATATCATTTCGGTGTCCCTACAATTATTCCAGGCCACTAGAGAGTACAGACATACTGTCTTCAAATTAAACCATCCCTCTGAAAAAACTCTCAGGTGCTCTACATTCTCTAGCATATCTATGAGGACTCAAAAAACAAGACAATTCCTGTCCCTATACTTGTAGAGGTATCCTAATCTGCCCTAAACGTTTAAGTGTTCACAAGGTGAGGACAAGACCACAGAAAAATTCTTGTGGATGTCTCAGATCACATACAAGAAGCAACTAGGTTATTCCTGGGTTCAAGATAGGAAGCTCAAAGAGACAAAGCTCAAGCCAAATCACTGTAGGGAACTTTTCACGGTCTCAATATTTATCAGGATGATGATTGAAACAAAGAAAAAATAAGACCATTCCCGTGTTCTCTTCTAGAAGGAAGTACCATCAACTTCTCTCTAAGCTTTAGGTATTCACAAGGTTAACACTGGGCTAATGAAATAAACACAAGAAGATAATTAATCAGGATCAGTGCCTATGCCCTCCTGAGTTCACGGGAGGGAGATCAAGCACCAATCCTTGATAAAAAAAAAAAAAAGGAAGGAAGGATCTTGTTCTTCTCCAAGATGGCGGAAATCACAATGTTCGAGTGGACATGTGAGACAGACCATCTTCAGGAGACCCAGGATCCGAACC
>NW_027397127.1:0-73421 GCF_003265705.2 Callorhinus ursinus
TGATCATGAGAGATCATGAGCCTGGGGGATTGGAAATATTAACCTATCTGGCCATGATGTGACTAGAGCTGGTTTCATGGTGAGTTGTACCTTGTGTTTTATCCCCTTGATATTTACAAGCATGATTTTCTGAAATGTTTCAATCCAGTTTATACTGGTGACATGGAGGTCTTGTAGGAATCATGTGTACATTAGACAACAATTAATATTATAGCTTGGTTTTTAGTGCTCAAGATGGAGCAAAGAAAGGTGGTGTTATTTCAGTACCTTGATACCTTCTAAAGCTGTCGGAGTAGCCTGATACTTTCATTAACCCTAGAACTAGGAAAGATTTGAGGTGATCCTGTTTGTCTCCCTGGACTGCTGAGGGAAAGGATGATGTTGAAACTTCCTCTATGAGGGCACCTGGGTGGCTCAGTTGGTTAAGGGTCTGCCTTTGGCTCAGGTTGTGATCCCAGGCTCCTGGGATAGAGTCCCAAGTCGAGCTCCCTGCTCAGGGGAAAGCCTGCTTCTCCCTCTGCCTGCAACACTCTCTGCTTGTGCACTCTCTTCCTCTGTCTCAAATAAATAAAAGTTTTTTTTTTTAAAAAGAAACTTCCCTTGTGAAATGTAGTCTGCTAGAGGGCTTTCTAGTTAGCAGTTTTATTTATACATAATCAGAATCTCTGTTGGGGAGAATCGAGCATGAACTCGCTTGTCATTTCTTTGTAAGACGAAAACTACACTTGTGAATGCCAATTCTATGTTCTTCTTTCGGTCTGTGGCACAGAGCAGGCTCAGAGTAATAGTGAAAGATGAGTAGCTTATTATGATGATGTGTTCTTTGGTGATTTTAACAATAACACACATGTAGGTGATTTAGAACGTTATGCAAGTTCTTAAAAAGATTTTATTTACTTGAGAGAGCAAGTGAGCGAGAGAGCACAAGGAAGGGGGAGTGGCAGGCAGAGGGAGAAGCAGGCTCCCCACTGATTAGGGAGCCTGATGAGGAACTCGATCCCAGGACCCTGGGATCACGACCTCAGCCAAAGGCAGACACTTAACCCACTGAGTCACCCAAGCGCCCCTCATTCTACAAGTTTGATGAAGGAGTCCTAAGAGACTGTTTGTACTGGCTTATCACCTCCTATGGACCATATCCTTGGCACAGTCTCTCCTGCTGATGTGGTGAGCGGGTCAGGGTTCTGCAGACACCGGCTTCATGTACCATGTGCCAGTTCCTAAGCTCTGTGAATCAGCAGCTGGAGCAGGGAGAGAGGAGAGCATGTGGAGAGAGAGGGGAGGCAGGACCCAAACACCCCTGTGATCTCGTCAACCTGCTAGCTCTGATTTTGAACAAATTTCTTTACTTCTCCAGGTTTTGATCTTCAACGAATATGTGGGGCAGTTAAATGAAAAGTTCTTAAAAATGCGTGCTCAAGGACCTTTCCAAGAATCTGATGAATAGTGTGGAAATTAATTTTAAAGTACATGCATATTGAGCATCTTCGTGTCTCTTGGCCATCTGTATATCTTCTTTGGAAAAATGTCCATTGAGGTCCTCAGTCCATTTTTTAAGCAGATTCATTTTTTTTCTGTGTTGAGTTGTATAAGTTCTTTATATATTTTGGATATTAACCCCTATTGGCTATATTATTTGTAAATATCTTCTCTCATTCAGTAGGTTGCCTTTTTTTTTTAAGATTTTATTTATTTGACAGAGAGAGAGAGACAGTGAGAGAGGGAACACAAGCAGGGAGAGTGGGAGAGGGAGAAGCAGGCTTCCCACTGAGCAGGGAGCCCAATGCGGGACTCCATCCCAGGAGCCTGGGACCATGACCTGAGCCGAAGGCAGGCGCTTAACAACTGAGCCACCCAGGTGCCCCTGCCTTTTTGTTTTGTTGATGGTTTCCTTTGCTGTGCAAAAGCTTTTTATTTTGGTGTAGCAATCACTAATCATGAGAGAAGTGCAAATCAAAACCACAAGGAGATATAGCATCACACCTGTCAGAATGGCTAAAATCAAAAAGACAACAAATAACAAGTGTTGGCAAGGATGTGGAGAAAAGAGGGAACACTTGTACACTATTGGTGGGAATGTAAGTTGGTACAAACACTATGGAAAACAGTATAGAGGTTCCTCAGAAAATTAAAAATAGAAATACCATATGATCCAGTTATTCCACTACTGGGTATTGACCCAAAGAAAATGAAAACCCTAATTCAAAAGATATTCACCCCTATGTTTATTGAAGCATTATTTACAGTAGCCAAAATATGGAAGCAACCCAAGTGTCCATCAATAGATTAATGGATAAGGAATATGTGGTGTCTGTGTACACACACACACACACACACACACACACACACACACACACATCACACACTTGCTCAGCCATAAAAAGAATGAGAACTTGCCATTTGTAATAACTTGGATGGACCTAGAGGGTATTGTGCTAAGTGAAATAAGTCAGGGAAAGACAAATACCATATGATTTCACTTATATGTGAAATAAAAAAAAAAAACCACAAATAAATTAAAAAAAAAAACAGACTCTTAAATACAGAGATGAACTGGCAGTTGCCAGAGGGGAGGTGGATGAGGGGATGGGCAAAGTAGATAAAAGGGATGAAAAGATACAGGCTTCCCGTTACTAAATAAGTCACAGAGATAAAAAGTACAGCATAGGGGCGCCTGGGTGGCTCAGTTGGTTAAGCATCTGCCTTCAGCTCAGGTCATGGTCCCAGGGTCCTGGGATAGAGCTCCGCATCAGGCTCCCTGCTCAGCTGGGAGTCTGCTTCTCCCTCTCCCTCTGCCCCTCACCCCCACTCATGTGTTCTCTCTTGCACTCTGCTCTCTCTCAAATAAATAAAATCTTTTAAAAAAAAGGTACAGCATAGAAAATGTAGTCAATAATACTGCATTAATGTTGTATCATGACAGTGACTATACTTATGGTGAGCACTGAGTAATGTATAGGATTGTATAATCCATATGTTGTTACACGAGAAACTAATACAACATCATATGTCAATTATACTTCAATAAAAAAATTGAAATGCACATGTACACATACATACACAAATTTGCAGATACTTTAGGAACTTTAAGGAAACCTCTGATATCATTCTTAAGAGCACCTGGATTTAAGGAGCTCCATGTCTCTTCTTCCACTTTCACTCATCTGTGATTCTAGCGGCTTCCATCACTCAAATCATATAGGCCCCTTGCCCAAAACTCAAATGAATTCCCTTTGGAATCACCATAAAAATAATTCCCAAGCATGGCCAACAAAACGCTGGATCAGACCAGTCTTTGCTCTGATTACTTAACCAGGTTTTTCCTTGGTTGCTTTGCCCCAAACACACAACTTTTGGGGTTTTTTTTTAAGTTTTATTAATAGAAGTATAATTGACAGAATACAAACTGCCCCATTTAAAGTGTACAATTTGAGGTGCCTGGGTGGCTCAGTCAGTTATGCATTTGCCTTTGGCTCAGGTCCTGATTCCAGGGTCCTGGGATGGAACTCCCTGAGCTCCCTGCTCAGCGGGGAGTCTGCTTCTCCCTCTGCCTCTGCCCCTCCCCCCACTCATGCACATACTCTCTCAATTAAATAAAAAAATCTTTAAAAAAATTAAGTGTACAATTTATAAAATCGATATATGTTACACCTGAGAAATGATCACCACAATCAAAATAACGAACACATCCATTATATCATGTTTTATAATCCTTTGGAACATATAGTAATGAAAACTACACTGTTGCTCCAAAGAGGTTATTTAGATATTTATTTCCTGCTTAACTAAGAATAATTTATCATTAAGGCAATTACATATATATTTATAAAACATGCACCTGGTGTATTTGAGTGCACCTGAGAAATTTTTTTCTTATATATTTGATACTTTCTTCCCTAGATCAAATGTTATTTAACTAAAATCTGTCATAGGAATCCTGAATTAATGAGTGTCATTGTATGTCCTATCACTGCTTTTGGTTTAAGGGTATTTTGAGATTTAATCATTGTAAATATGGAGTCTTTGGCACAGTTCCAACCATAAGAAATTATGAACGAAATTGTATAGAATTCTATAATCATAAAAGTTAAAAATATTTGGAATTCCTTAAAAGTAGTGAGAATTTGGTCAAGATATGTTCATGGATTCTTGGTTATGGTCCTTGAGAAGCCTACTGTTGAACTCAGTAAGTCAGCTAAAGAAACAGTATGTGGTAGCTTATGCATTATGTGTGGTCCAGGTCAATTTCTCTTTAATGGCAATTGACATAAAAATGACAGTCTGAATAGAAGAATAGACTGGCAGTCACCTTTTGCCTGAGGGATATGATACAATAATTTCTAATTGCTTGTGTTTAACCTTAATAGAGTCTTCGTGGACTAGGCAAAAGTTGAGGAAAGTGACCAACAACAGCAGTGGCCATTTTCAAAAAGGTAGGGCTTACTAAATATTTGATATAGTTGTTTTACTTAATAACTTAATTACATTACATATACTCTCCTTTCTGTTTCGTGACACTTTGAAATTTTGTTTTGGTTATACAGTTCTTGATATTTATGGATTTAAAACTTTTTTTTTTAAGATTTTGTTTATTTGACAGAGACAGCGAGAGAGGGAACACAAACAGGGGGAGCGGGAGAGGGAGAAGCAGGCTTCCCGCGGAGCAGGGAGCCCGATGCGGGGCTCGATCCCAGGACCCTGGGACCATGACTTGAGCCAAAGACAGCCGCTTAATCAATGGAGCCACCCAGGTGCCCCTGGATTTAAAACTTAATGACAGATACTGATTTCTTTTTTCGGTAGCATGATAGTGAAGCACTATAAACAAGGAAAACATTTGTCAACTGGCAAGTGCTTGTGCTTAAAGAAATACATGATACAGGGGCGCCTGGATGGCTCAGTCGTTAAGCGACTGCCTTCGGCTCAGGTCATGATCCCAGGGTCCTGGGATCGAGCCCCGCATCGGGCTCCCTGCTCCGCGGGGAGCCTGCTTCTCCCTCTCCCACTCTCCCTGCTTGTGTTCCTGCTCTCGCTGTGTCTCTCTCTGTCAAATAAATAAAATCTTAAAAAAAAATTAAGAAATACGTGATACAATCTTACCAACCATGAAATATGAAGTTTTTATACATAGCTTTATAATTAAAAATTACATATATTAATTAAATAAAAAAATAAATTTTGATGTACATGCACATCTGTGATAATATCACCAAATCAACATAAGGAACATATTCACTATCCCCTGAAATTACCTTTTCCCCTCGGTTATTCTCCCCTTACACATCCCTGTACCTATCATCCCCTGAAAGTCATTGATTTGCTGTATATCAGTATACAAAATTTTGAATTTTCTGGAGTTTTATATAAATGAAATCATAGAGTATGTACTTTTTTTTTTCCTGGCCTTTTAAACTCAGAATAGTTGTGAGATTCATCCATGCTCTTTGTGTCAATGATTCATTCCTTTTGTTGCTAAGTGGTGTTCCATTGTATGGATATGCCATAATATGTCCATTCATCTGTTCACGGACATTTGGAGTGTTTCCAGCTTTTGGCCATTATAAATAAAGCTAGGTACCTACGTGTGTGGGTCTCTGTGTGAACTTTCATTTCATATACCTTCATTTCTATTGAGGTATAATTTATCTATTGTAAAATTCACTTTCAAAGTGTACAAAATTGTATGAGTTTTGACAAAGGTATTTAGTCATCATGTACCCACTATCATAATCAAGATATGGAATATTTCTATGACTCCAGAAAGTCTTCTCAGGTTCCTTTGTAGTCTGTGACCTCATTCTACTTCCAGCCCTTGGCAACTACTGATCTAATTTCTGTCCATATAGTTCTTTTTTTAAAATCATATACATGGAATCATAGAGCAATAATCCATTTGTTTCTGGCTTTGTTTACACAGCACAGCACTTTCAAGATTCATCCATGGTGTATCCTCATCAATGGTTCATTCATTTTTATTGTTGAGTATTTCATCGTATGGATATATTTTGTTTATCCACCTGTTGCTGGACATTCAAATTGTTTCCAGGATTTGGGGTTTCTGAAAAGCCTTATGGGAGAACTTTAGATCTTCATATGGGTTTAAGTTACAGTCCAGAATCCTTTTATTTCAACTTAAAGGATTTCCTTTAGCAATTCTGGCAGGGCAGATTTAATAGTAATGAACTCCCATCAGCTTTTATTTATCTGAATTTCTCATTCCATTGCATTTTGCGCTTTTGCCGTGATTTTGTCCTGTTCTTTCATTTGGGACATATTCCTCTGACTCCTTATTGTGTCTGTTTCTATGTATTAGGAAAATCGACTACATTTCCTGATCTTGAAAGTAATGGCCTTGTGAGGTGAGGTCCTGTAGCACCCTGGAGTGCAATGTCCCTTGTTCACCAGAACTAGGCGCTCCAGGGGTGTTGCATGTGCCCTGCTTTGTGGCTAAACTGCATTGCATTCCTTCAGGTTTCATTTCCTTTGAACAGATGGTTCTTTGTGGAATTACAAGCTAGTAACCTAGTTCTCTCTGCCATGGTCTCTAATGTCACTCCTCTTGATAGCAACAAAATGGTGTATCTCTCCTTCTTTCTCTCCCTGCTTGGAGTGACCTTACTTGGTTTCCTTGAAATATTTAATTAAAAAATTTTAGGGCGCCTGGGTGGCTCAGTCGGTTAAGCAACCGACTCTTGATTTTGGCTCAGGTCATGATCTTGGGGTCCTGAGACAGAACCCTGAGTCTGACTCCATGCTTGAGATTCTCTCTCCCTCTTCCCCTCCCCATGCTCGCACTGTAAATGAATGAATGAATGAATGAATGAAATCTTTAAAAAATTTTAAATGATAGTGCTACTTCATGTAGACTTGCTAGAATTTGAGTTTGCCTTTTCTTTGCATGTGAATGACTTATATAAATGTGGTAGGTAGAACAAATGCCAGATTGATTACTATGCTAATGTGATTTAAATCTAGATTTGCTTCTCTCCTGAAAGCATAACTACCATTAGGTTCTATCAAAAGTTTCATTTCTTTTTCTCTTAAATCCTATGAAACTTCAGTATAGTATTTCTCTCTTGTTGGTGTAAGAAAGAAGCACAAGTGTAAAAGGTCTCTAGTTTTCAGCCTCTGATAGCAACATAAAGGGCTTATGTGGTCTCTCTTTTGAGAGTTTGGCTTATCTTGGAGGTAATCAGTTTTCTATCAACAGGAATTAGAGTGTCACTGAAGTTACTTCAGGATTTCTTTGCTTTTCTGCTGGTAGAATAAATTTAAGAGCTTGAGTATAAAACGTTTGTATGAAATTGTCAGTTTTATTGGTGAAAGAAGTTGGATCTTTTTATTAGAACTTGATGCATCAAATGTTATTGTTTCAAGGAACACATTCAAAATTCCCTTTGAGAATCTTAGAGTCAACTTAATTTGGGGCTGGCATTGTCAGCAATAAGCAAATGATGATTATCTGTCACAGCTTTTCTGTAAGATTTTATTTTTTAAGTAATCTCTATACTCAAAGTGGCACTCAAACTCAGAACCCTGAGACTAAGAGTCGCATGCTCCACCAACTAAGCCAGTGAGATGCCCCGGTCACAGCTTTTAAAAACACATATTTTTAAGAAAAACAGCACTGAAAAATAATTTTTAGAAAAAGAAATTTCAGGGGCGCCTGGGTGGCTCAGTCGTTAAGCGTCTGCCTTCAGCTCAGGTCATGATCCCAGGGTGCTGGGTTGGAGCCCCATGTCAGGCTCCCTGCTCAGCAGGAGGCCTGCTTCTCCCTCTCCCACTCCTCCTGCTTGTGTTCCCTCTCTCGCTGTGTCTCTATCTGTCTAATAAATAAATAAAATCTTTAAAAAAAAGAAAGAAATTTCAGTGTTTGATGATTTATTCTCATCACCAACATTTAAAATTAAAACGAAAGTATATGTGTTCTTCCAGCTGCTTGTCTGGCTTCTCTTGTTCTGAGTCATTTAAAGTGGCAAGATAAAATAATTACAAGAAGTCCTAAGAAGGAGTCTCAGCTTTGTTATTAATTGACTGTGGCTTCAAGTAAGTCACTTACACTCCTCAGATTTTCATTTCTTCATCATTAACAGGAGAGGGTAAGATTAATGAACTCTAATAAGGCCCCTTCCATTCACGTATTTCAGATTTGTGTGATTCCGATTTTTTTTAAGGATTTTATTTATTTGTCTGAGAGAGAGAGCACAAGAAGGGGGGCAGCAGGCAGAGGGAGAAGCAGGCTCCCCGCTGAGCAAGGAGCCTGATGTGGGGCTCGATCCCAGGACCCTGAGATCATAACCTGAGCCAGAGGCAGACGCCCAACCCACTGAGCCACCCAGGCATCCCTGTAATTCTGATTTTATGTGTGGTTACAGAATGTTTAGCCAATTTAAATTACGAGCAGAAAGATTCAGTGCTTTTCTGAAAATGTACAAATGAACTATTTACATAAAAAAGGAAATTGTGGACAGTGCACTTGTATAGGCACCAAGCTTGGGGGAAAAAAACCCAATGACGTGGAGAAGATAACTTTGGGGGGGGTTGGAGATGAGAGTGTGGATTCAGAGAAATCTTAACATGAATAATAGTCAAGTTGAACTATCTCACACTGGAGGTCCTCCATCTTCTGGGAAGTTCATTTACTGTCCATGAAGGCTCTTGGGGGGTGGGTGTTGAAATTTAAATAGACTAGAAAAGTTTTGGATCAGCCACGGTGGGACATTTTCCAGGACTCAAGTAGGGATGGCTATAACAATTAAAATAGTAAAGATGTCCATGATAAACCATGCAAAACTCCTTTTCCAGAAATGGAAATGAGTTTGTCTGTCTTTGGTCGGAGACCTATTTCTTCATTCCTCCCACTACACCCACTATCATCAGCAGCACTAGCCGCACCCCCACATGGGTCCTTAATTGTCGTGAAAATAATTGTGACTGAGGATCTGAAATGTAATGCTGTATTTCATACATAATATTGTTTAAAACTATATGATTAAGTGTACATTTATGCTGGTGATCATTGCAGGTAAATGAAGAATTCGGAGCCCGAACTGAAGTTTAAGCCCAGATGCAAAAAAAGAAAAAAAAGGATCAAAGAGCCTGGGACAGAATCCTGGCAACAGTGAACCCAGGTAATAAAACTAGATCATATTGTGTCATGTCACGGTGAGTTCTATGGCAGGAAATTATTTTGGTAGATGGAAGGAATGTGTGACCAGTAGACTTTCTGGCAAAATTAACATTTTTGTTTACGTAACTCTACCGGTTTGATTTTATTTATTTATTTTTTAAGATTTTATTTATTTATTCATGAGAAACAGAGAGAGAGAGGCAGAGGCAGAGGGAGAAGCAGGCTCCCTGTGGAGCAGGGAGCCCAACATGGGACTTGATCCCAGGACCCTAGGATCATGACCTGAGCCGAAGGCAGATGCTTAACGGCTGAGCCACCCAGGTGCCCCAGGTTTGATTTTCTAAGACCGTAAACCATGTTCATATGTGGAAGAGACTCGGGCATCAGTTTGTTAAGCCACACTGAACGTTTTGTGACAGAATATATTATGCAAGCAAAACTGTTTTCGGGAGGAAATTGTCATGAGGATGTGAATAACTGGGTCCACAATAATTCCTTTCAAAAAGAAAATCCTCAATTTCATGATTACCCAAAGTCCTTTGTAGACCTCTCGGCCATCGTTTAATAACCTATGAACATGATCTATCCACTTTGACAAAAACATCCGTGTATACTTAACATCTTCATAAGAATGTCTAAACTCCTCAGCTGGCTGAGAATGGTCCTCAAGACAGCTTATGTTTGGAGGGAATATGCAGAAAGTGAAGACTGCATCTTAACAGAGGAGATGCTCACTAGGTGTTTGTTTTTTAAATTTGTCTCTTTTTACCATTCTACTAAAAGCTTATGTCGAACTCCAAACAACCCAATCTAGTGGCCTTTTCCCAAGTTCGTTCTGTTTCACTATAATATTTTATAATTTTCCACTACATTTATTTTTCCTATCCTTCCCTTTTTATATCTCTGAGAAGTCAGTTACTCTTTTTTCACCCCCGAGGTTTTGTCCTCAGCTCGTGACAGATGACATGCATTCATGAGGAGGTAGCCTGCTGTAGTCGAAAGGGAGCTGAGGGGCACCTGGGGGGCTCAGTCGGTTACACATACAGCTCTTGGTTTCGGCTCAGGTCGTGATCTCATGGCTTGTGAGATCAAGTCCCACATGGGGCTCCATGCTCAGTGGGGAGTCTGCTTGAGATTCTCTCCCTCTGCTGTCCCCTCAAATAAATAAATCTTAAAAAAAAAAAAGAAAGGGAGCTGAATTAGGTGGGTGTAGAACGGCATTCAAGTCCTAATCATGTTTCGTACTAACTGCATGAACTTTGTTCAGTCCCTTAAATCTTGGGAGTCTCAGTTTCTGCATCCACAAGAAGTGAGATGAAACTTACCCTACCTATGTTACAAAGTTATAATGAGGATCAAAAGGGATAAGAAATGTAAAAACTCTGATAAGCATATTACTGTGCAAATGGCTATTGCTTACATTATTAGACGACAGCTAGGTCATTGGCACTGTGAGAGAGACTCTGTTGAGAGCTAATTGGCTCCCAAGGGGAATAAACCATGACTTTATAGGAATCATCCCTATTTTGAGACCTTATATTAATTACCTATATTTGAACCAACTAGTCTAACAGGCCCAAGCTGTGGAGATTAATTCTTCTTTGTATTTTCTCACCATGAAATCTAATTTTGCATCATTTGGGTTGGTCAAATATCTGTAGAAGTCTTTTGCCTATACTGCTAAGTCCTCAAATGGTGATAAATAATGAAAAGCATGATAAAATGCTTTTAGCACCTTGAATGTATAAGAAAACGCAAACATCCACTGTTATGAGTTATCTGCTACATATTTTATTGGCAGCATTTAAACATTGGATTCTTTATGTTACAGGAGCATGGGCCCTCAGATTGCCCTTAAATTTCAGGATCTCTTCCACCACATTCACAGGCAGATGGAGGGCCACGCCCACCACCACCTCTACCCGTGCCATCTCTACCCCAAGGAGTTGCTCCTCCTTCTCCAACTTCTTAACCTAGAATAAGTGGTAAACTATCATCACCACTATCACCTTTGTTGGAGGACCTCCTCCTCCAAAATCACCACTTGCTGTGTCTTATGGAATAAAGCAGAAAAAAATGTATTAGTCTGAATTCCATGTATTTATTCTTGAAGTGCATGACTTGATTCTCCTTTGTAAGAATGAACTCAAAGGGAAAACTTTGGCTACAGAATGTTCTTGAGCATCTTCTGGCCCTCAGTGGTCATTAATGTATGAAAACTGCATACCTGTGGATATTATATAATGTTAGAGAATAAGACTGCTGACTCTTGATTTCCCTTGTGAGCTCATTGTCTTATGTTTCTCTATCAGACAGTATCTCAATTGGAAACTCCATAGAGTTAACTCCATAGAGATATAAAATTCATATAGCAAGGAAAGGAGAATCAATAAAATGGTATAAGGATAAACGTATTCATTTCCTAAGGTTGCCATAATAAATGCCTACTAACTGGATGGCTTCTAAAAACGAAATCTTTTCTGTCAATTCTAAAGGCCAAAAGTTCAAAATCAAGGTGCCGGCAGGACCACACTCCCTCTGGAGGCTCTGGGAGACAATCTCTCCCTTGCCTCTTCCAGTTTCTCGGGGCTGTTAGCATTCCTTGGCTTGTGGCTGCATCTCTCTCTGCTTCATGTTCACATGGCCATCCCCTCTGTGTCTACCTGTAAACTCCTCCCTCTCTTATGAAGATATATGTAATTGAATTTGGAGCCCATTCAGATAATCCAGGATAAGACACTATGCTTTTTTTTTCTTTTTTTTTTTTAAGATTTTATTTATTTGACAGAGAGAGACATAGTGAGAAAGAGAACACAAGCAGGGGGAGTGGGAGAGGGAGAAGCAGGCTCCCCACTAGCTGGGAGCCAGATGTGGGGCTTGATCCCAGGACCCTGGAATCATGACCTGAGCCGAAGGCAGACACTTAATGACTGAGCCACCCAGGTGCCCCAAGACACTATGCTTTTTAATTTTAATTTTAATTCCAGTATAGTTAACATACAGTGTTATATTAGTTTCAGATGCACAGTATAGTGATTCACCAATTCTGTATATTACAAGATGAGTGTACTCTTGATCCTTGTCACATATTTCACCCATCACCCCACCCACCTCCCCTGAATGGGAAGAAATCAGAGAGGGAGAAAAATCATGAGAGACTCTGGGAAACAAACTGAGAGTTACAGAAGGGAGGGGAGTGGGGGATGGGGTAACTGGGTGATGGGTTTTAAGGAGGGCATGTGATGTGATGAGCACTGGGTGTTATATGCAACTCATGAATCGTTGAACACTACATCAAAAACTAATGATGTACTATATGTTGGCTAATTGAACATAATAAAAACAAAGAAATAAACAAAAAACATGTGTTTGCCAAAATGTACTTTAAATATTTGGTCACAATATACAATCTCTCCAGCACTGTATGAAATTTGCCATTTACAAAAAACTGACCTGAAGACTGAGAACAAACTCTACAGCTAAAGGTAGATAAGAGGTCAAATGGAAGAAGGTAGGAAGTGTGGAGACACAGTTTGGGAGAGAAATGGATCATGGCCGCTGTGGTGGGGAGAGAGCCATGCTCACAGAGAAGGATGAAAGATAGACTAACATACAGGGAAGCATGGGGAAAATGAATCGCCATAGCAATTGGCTTGGAAAGCAAGTGGGGCCAAATTTTATGACTTCTAGCAACCAGTGGGGCTTAAAGCCTGGGTTTTTTTTTTTTTTTTTTTTAAGATTTTATTTATTTGAGAGAGAGCAAGCTAGAGGAAGACCAAGTGGGGGGAGGGGCAGAGGGAGAGAGAGAAGCAGATTCCTTGCTGAGCAGAAAGCCTGACATGGGGCTTAATCCCAGGACCCTGGGATCATGACCTGAGCTGAAGGCAGATGCTTAACTGACTGAGCCACCCAGGTGCCCCATGACTGGTTTTAAGGGTCAGCAAGCTTGGCTGGGATAGAGCCCAGAGGGTACTGCACTACTCTTAGAGAGAAGGCAGGCAAACAACATGTGGACATACAGCATGGAAACAGGGATGTTAAGAATGCCTAGGGCACCCACTGGAGAGGTTATTTGCTCATTTTGTAGCATGTCCCAGAGAGGCAGCATTCATGGAGAGACCCTCTGGGAACAAAGGAACTGACCAGCACCATTTCCCTCCCCAACTCCTCAGCATAAGCACAGGGTCACCTGTGGGAACCAGCAGAGCATCCACACTCACTACCTAAATTGCTGACACCAAGTCCCCCCACCCCCACACTCTGGTGGAACTGCCCTTCCCAGTCTCTCTTGTCATAGTCCCAGTGCTGTGGGCCCCTCACCCAGAAGACCAGACCAGACTCCTGCTCACAACACATCTCCCAGCACATCTCCCAACCCAGGAGTTTTGCAAAGCCTCGGTTCTACTGGCAGTGGTGACCAGTCTTATTTCACAAGCAGACTAGAGCATACCTAATCAAAATGCACCACATTCAGGCCAGGGACCAAACACTGCCCACAACAGGCAAAGAGAGCCTCTGCAGACAAGAGGAGAGCCAGGACAAAAGAGGAGAGCACATGCAGCACACACTGGAGACAATCTCAGAAGCACCAGACCCTGGGGAACGGTGGATACTACATGGCAGGGCACTATAGGATTTCTTCATAAGAGCATTAACTCTAGGAGGTGTAGCTAAATTTCCTAACACAGAGAAACATGTTCAGAGACTTAGACAAAATTAGAAGACAGAAATTCATCCCAAACAAAAGAGCAGGACAAGGCCACAACCAGAGATGTAAGTGAAAGAGATAGAAGTAACATGCCTGATGGAATATTTAAAGCAATGATCATAAGTATACTCACTGGACTTGAGAAAAGACTAGAAGACATGAGTGAGACTCTTAACACAGAGATAAGGAATAACATAGGAAAGATAATGGGCTCAATAAATGAAATGAGAAACACACTTTTTAAAAATTTATTTGAGAGAGAGAGAGCACAAGCAGGTGGAGTAGCAGGTAGAAGGAGAGGGAGAAGCAGGTTCCCCGTTGAGCAAGGAGCCCGACATGGGCCTTGATCCCAGGACTGTGGGATCATGACCTGAGCTGAAGGCAGTCACTTAACCAACTGAGCCACCCAGGCACCCTGAGAAACACACTTAATGGAATGAACACCAGGCTAGAAGAAGCGGAGGAATGAATTAATGACCTAGAAGACAGAATAATGGAAAGTCATCAACCTGAACAAAAGAGAGAAAAAAGGGACACCTGGGTGGCTCAGATGGTTAAGTGTCTGACTTTGGCTCAGGTCATGATCCCAGGGTCCTGGGATTGAGGTCCATCTTGGGCTCCCTGCTCAGCGGGGAGTCAGCTTCTCCCTCTCCCTCTCCCTCTGCCTTTCTCCTGGCTTGTGTTCAATCTCACTCTCTTTCTCAAATAAATAAATAAAATCTTAAAAAAAAAAAGGAAAAAGAAAAAAGAATTATACAAGAGAATAGACTTAGGGAACTCATTGACTCCATCGAATGTTATAATATTCATATTATAGGAGTTCCAGAAGAAGAAGAGAGAAAAGGGGGCAAAAAATTTGAAGAAATAAGAGCAGAAAATTTCCCAAATCTGTAGAAGGAAATAGACATCCAGATCCAGGAGGTGCAGAGAACCTCCTGGATCTGGAGGTTTAATTATAATATATCTTGGTTAAACCAAGATATATTATAATCAAATTGGCAAAATACAGTGATAAAGAAAAAATATTTGAAAGCACAAGACAAAAGAAGACAGTAACTTATAATGGAAAACCCATAAGGCTAGCAGGGGATTTTTTTTTTTAGCATAAACTTCCCAAACAAGAAGAGAGTGGCATTATAAATATTCAAAGTGCTGAATGGGAAAAATTTGCAGCCAAGAATCCTCTATCCAGCAAGGCTATCACTCAGAATCGGAGAAATAAAGTTTCCCGGACAACCAAAAATTAAAGGAGTTCATGACCACTAACCCAGCCCTGCAGGAAATATTAGAGGGGACTCTTTGAGTGGAAAGGAGAGAAGAGATGCAGGGAGGAAACACAAAAGCAGTAAAAATGAATATTTCTGTAAAAAATCAAAGAACTCACAAAAAAAGGATGTAAAATATGACAATATATACCTAAAATGTAGGGAGGAGATGAGTAAAGAATGGGTTCAAACTTAAATCACGATCAACTTAACATAGACTGCTGTAGGCAGAAAAGGTTATATACACACCTAATGGTAACCATATATCAAAAATCTGTAATAAACATGCAAAGAATAAGGAGAAAGAAATCCAGATATATCAGTAAAGACAACAAGCAAACCATGAAAGAGAGAAAACCAGAAAGGATCAGAGAAAATCTTCAGAAACAACCACAAAACAAATAATAAATGATAATAAATACATATCTATCAATAATTACTTTGAATGTAAGTGGACTAAATGCCCCAATCAAAAGACATAGGGTGGGGTGCCTGGGTGACTCAGTCAGTTAAGCGTCTGCCTTCGGCTCAGGTCATGATCCCAGGATCCTGGGATCGAGCCCCGCATCGGGCTCCCCGCTCAGCGGGAAGCCTGCTTCTCCCTCTCCCACTTCCCCTGCTTGTGTTCCCTCTCTTGCTGTGTCTCTCTCTGTCAAATAAATAAATAAAATCTTAAAAAGTAAAAAAGATATAGGGTGACAGAGTGGTTAAAAAAAACAAGACCTATCTATATGTTGCCTACAGGAGACTCATTTTAGGCCTAAAGACATCTTCAGATTGAAAGTGAGGGGATGGAGAACCATCTATCATGCAAATGAATGTCAAAAGAAAGCCTGAGTAGAAATGCTTATATTGGAAACACTAGACTTTAAAACAAAGACCATTACAAGAGACAAACAAGGATGCAATATAATATTAAAGGGAACAATCCAATAAGAAGATATAACAATTGTAAATATTTATGCACCCAACAGGGGCACAGCCAAATACATAAAACAGTCAATAACAAACATAAAGGAACTCATCAGTAATAATACAATAATAATAGAGGACTTTATTTTTTTTTTAAAGATTTTATTTATTTATTTGACAGAGAGAGAGACAGCGAGAGCAGGAACACAAGCAGGGGGAGTGGGAGAGGGAGAAGCAGGCTTCCCGCAGAGCAGGGAGCCCGACGTGGGACTCGATCCCAGAACCCTGGGATCATGACCCGAGCCGAAGGCAGATGCCTAACGACTGAGCCACCCAGGCGCCCAATAATAGAGGACTTTAGCACCCCACCTATATCAATGGACAGATCATCCAAACAAAAAATCAAGGAAACAATGGCTTTGAATGACACACTGAACCAGATGGATTTATCAGATATATTCAGAACATTCCATCCTTCAACACTTGTTGTTTCTTGTGTTTTTGACTTTATAAAGCCATTCTGACAGGTGTGAGGTAACATCTCATTGTAGTTTTGATTTGCATTTCCCTGATAAGTGATGTTGAGCACCTTTTCATGTTTTTATTGGCCATCTGGATGTCTTCTTTGGAGAAATGTCTGTTCATGTCTTCTGCTCATTTTTAATGGAATAATTTGGGGGGGGTGTTGAGTTGTATTAGTTCTTTATATATTTTGGATACTTACCCTTTATTGGATATGACATTTGCAAATACCTTCTCCCATTCTGTAGGTTGCTTTTTAGTTTTGTTGATTGTTTCCTTCACTGTGCAGAAGCTTTTTATTTTGGTGTAGTCCCAATAGCTTATTTTTGCTTTTGTTTCCCCTGCCCCAGGAGACATAGCTAGAAAAATGTTGCTACAGCTGTTGTCAAGTACATTACCGCCTGTGGTCTCTTCTAGGATTTTTATGGTTTCAGGTCTCACACTTATGTCTTTGAGTTTACTTTTGTGTGTGGTGTAAAAAAGTTGTTCAGTTTAATTCTTTTGCCTGTAGCTGTCCAGTTTTCCTAATACTGTTTGTTGAAGATGCAGTCTTTTTCCCATAGCATATTCTTGCCTCCTTTGTCGTAGATTAATTGATCATATAATCATGGGTTTATTTCTGGGTTCTCTATTCTGTTCCATTGATCTATGTGTCTATTTTTGTGCCAGTACCATACTGTTTCGATTACTTCAGCTTTGGAGTATATTTTGAAATCTGGTATTGTGATGCCTCCAGCTTCATTCCTTTTTTTCAAGACTGCTTTGGGTATTTGGAGTTTCTTGTGGTCCCACAGAAATTTTAGGATTATTTGTTCTAGTTCTATGAAAAGTGCTATTGGTTTTTTGTTGGGGATTGCTTTAAATATGTAGATTGCTTCAAGTAGTGTGGACAGTCTAACAATATTTGTTCTTCTAACTTATGAGCATGGAATATCTTTCCATTTTGTGTCATTTTCCTTATTATGTGTTTGTGTCATCTTCCATTTCCCTCATCAGTGTTTTGTAGTTTTCAAGAGTACAGGTCTTTTACCTCCTTTGTCAAGTTTATTCCTAGGTATTTTATTCTTTTTGGTGCAATTGTAAATGGCATTGTTTTCTTAATTTCTCTTTTGCTACCTCATCATTAGTGTAAAGAAATGCAACGGATTTCTGTATATTGATTTTGTATCCTGAGACCTTACTGATTTATCAGTTCTAGTAGTTTTTTGATGGTCTTTAGTGTTCTCTGTATCTAGTATCTGCAAATAGTGGAAGTTTTACTTCTTCCTTATTGATTTGGATGTGTGTGTGTATGTGTGTGTGTGTGTGTGTCTGATTGCTGTGGTTGGGATTTCCAGTACTATGTTGAATAAAAATGGTGAGAGTGGACATCCCTGCCGTGTTCCTGAACTTAGGGGAAAAGCTCTCACTTTTTCACCATTGAATATGATATTAGCTGTGGGTTTTTCATATCTGGCCTTTATTATGTTGAGGTATGTTCGGTCTAAACCTATTTTGTTGAAGATTTTTATCATAAATGGATGTTGTACTTTGTCAAATGCTTGTTCTGCATCAATTGAAATCATATGGGTTTTATCCTTTCTATTTATTTATGAGAGAAAGAGTGCAAGTGGGGAGGGGCAGAGGGAGAGAAAGAATCTTAAGCAGGTTCCATGCCCAGTGCAGAGCCCAATGCAGGGCTGGATCTTAGGACCCTGCAATCATGACCTGAGCCGAAATGAAGAGTTGGATTCTTAACTGACTGAGCCATCCAGGTGCTCCATAATTTCTCTTTTTAATGTCATGTATCACATTGATTGATTTGTGAATATTGAACCACATTTGCATCCCAGGAATAAATCCCACTTGATTTTGGAGAATGATTTTTTTAATGTATTTTTGGATTCAGTTTAATATTTTGTTGAGGATTTATGCATCTATGTTCACCAGGGATACTGGCCTGTAATTTTCTTTTTTTATACTGTCTTTATCTGGTTTTGGTATCCGGGTCATGCTGGCCTCATAGAATGAATTTGTAAACTTTCATTCCTCTTCCATTTTTGGAATAGTTTGAGAAGAATAGGTATTAACTCTTTTTTAAGTGTTTGGTGGTGATGTAGTTTTGGAATGTTGGTGAGGTCCGAAGCCGAAGGCCAAGAAAGAATTCTTGAGATGTCTTCAGGGCAAAACGGTGGTTTTAAGTGAAAGCAGGGGGACCAGGATCTGTGGGCAGGATCTGCTGCCCTGGGATTGTGAGGAGTAACTGATTATATGCTTTGGGGTTGGGGGAAGCAGAGATAAGGGAAGTTTCAAAAGGATTTTCATATGCTAAAAGAGACTCACAGGATACTGAAGGCCTTGTTATTGTCAAACTAAGGTTGTTTTTCCCTCTAGCAAGGCATTAATATTAATACAGTTTGGAGCTTCCTGGAGGAACACTATACTCTGCCTGCCTCAAGTATTTGTCAATGGGCTGCAGGTTATAGGGATATTTAATTTTATTTCCATTTCCTTCTGCCTTTGTTTCCCACATCAGAATTCACCTGTGATGCCTTCTGGTCCTGGGCTTTTGTTTGTTGGGAATGTTTTGATTACTATTCAATTTCCTTGCAGATAATGGGTCTGTTCGCATTTTCTATTTCTTCCTGACTCAGTTTTGGAGGTTGTATGTCTCTAGAAATTTATCAATTTTTTCAAGATTGTCCAGTTTGTTGGCATACAATTTTTCATAATATTCTCCTATAATCCTTTGTATTTCTGTGGTGTTGTTATTTCTCCTCTGATTTTGTTTGGGGGTCTCTCTCTCTCTCTCTCTCTCTCTCTCTCTCATCTGGCTCAAGGATTATCAATTTTCTTGATCTTTTCAAAGAACCAGCTCCTGGTTTCATCTATCCATTCTATTGCTTTTTTCAATTTCTCTTTCATTTATTTCTGCTCTCATCTTTATTATTTCCTTCCTTCTACTGGTTTTGGGTTTTGTTTGTTCTTCTTCTTCTAGCTCCTTTAGGTGTAAGGTTAGGTTGTTTAGTTGAGATTCTTTTTCTTCCTCCTTGAGGTAGGCCTGTATTGCTATAATCTTCCCTCATAGAACAGCTTTTGCTATATCCCAAAGATTTTGGACCCATGTGATTCATTCTGATTTTATTTTTTCTGTTGTTCAGATTATACAATCTTACAAGAAGTCTTCCAGTTCACTAACTCTTCCGCTTGTTTAAATCCACTGCTGAGCTCTTCTTGAGTGAATTTTTTCATTTGGTTAATGTAAGTCTTAACTCAAGAATATCCATTTGCTTCTTCTTTCTATAGTGTCTCTTTATTAATATCCTGTATTTTATGACTTGCTGTTAGAATGCATTCCTTTCCTTCTTTCAGCTTGGTTTCCATTAATTTTTAAATTGTATATACGAGAGCTGATTTGCAGTCTGTCTTCTAAATCTACCATTTGGTCTTCAGAGGTAGTTTTGATCGCCTGTTCTTATTCCTGTGTGTGGGTTACACTACCTTTCCTTTGCACCTATTTTGGTTTTTGTAAATTGTTTTTGAAAAGCAAATATTTAAGATAATATATTGTAACCACCTTTGATACAAGACCCCCTCTCCTTTCCTTCCTTTGGTGTTTTTGATATTGTCTGTGTGGCCATTGTTTGTTTGTTGAAAGACCTGGCTGTACTATTTCTGCAAAGTCTATTTCTTCCATAATGTGCAGCCTTAGATGTTATTGCTTAGATTTATTTCTTGTCTTTTTATCACACTCCTGAAAAAGAATGTTCCTATAATGGAGACATGTGTAGATTTGGAGAAGAGAAGAGACCTAACAGGTGATGTGGCCACTCAGAGATGAGGGGTGTTAATTTGGTGCGTGGATCCTCCCAGCAGGCTATTCTCTAAGAACGGAGAGGGAGGCCAGGATGAGAGAGAGAGAGAGAGAGTGAGAGAGATACATATAAAAATCTTTTAAAACAATAGTCTAAGGAGCTCTCTGGGCCCATGGATAACCTCAGCTATTTGGTTAGTAAACAATGGACTGCGAAAATATCTTCATTGACTCTTTTTCTCTTCATTGACAAATGCAATCCTTGCTCCATTACTTCTTAAAAGAAAACATTTTCATGAATACAGATGCATTTCAAGGGAGAACTGAAGTCACCTTTGCCCACGCTTGCATAGGTCCCTCAAGACCATCCAGTCCAGGCTACTGCCAGCCTGGCTCAGGCTCTGACTCCCAGACCCCTTTCTCACCCATTCCCTAGTTGTTTGGACAGAAGTGGGTGGGGATTTCTAGGGCGGTAAAGAAAGGAGACAATGAGGACCCTGAGGGGCTTTGTCCTGGTCAGGCAGCTGCCTTTCTGCATTTCAGGTCAACACAGGAAATCTCACAAAACCCTGCTGCCTTCCACTCCCAGGAGGTGGAGGGAGGGGTGAATGCTCTGCCTCACCTTCCCCACCAGGCAGAGTGGAAAGTGAATTACCTGACCCAAACCTGGCCTCTGGATCTCAGCTGCCCCTCTGGATTCTTCCCTGTGTTTCCTGTCCTTCCCTTTAGGGAGTAGGGGCCATTTCCTCACGCAGAGATCCAAGCCAAAGCCTTTTCTTCGGTCCCCCTTCCCTGGACAGACGCAGATTCGGTTACTACTAACCACCCATTGTACCAGGAGACCGAGGTCTAAATGGCTTTGCCCTCGTGAACCAGGACTGCACAGGACGCATTCACACACACAGGGCTCTCATACTGCAAAAGCTTTTGCTCTCTCCTTGCTCTAGGTGGACATTTGACATCACCTTAGGGTGGAGACCAGCTTGACATGCAAACCTCCAGTGTCGTGTTTTGATACTAAGAAAGGGAAGGTCCGTATACTCCAGCTCCTTTCTCAGCCCCAGGTCAGGACCATCCGGAGCTGGGGCTGATTTGCTCCTGTTTTGCCTCTGCTTGGGTCCTTAAGGATTAGTTCACTTCAGCACCCTAGCTCCTGGCCTGTGTGATGAGAAGAACAACAAGAGAAAGGGAGCTGAATCTAAACCCCCTTACGACGTGCAGCCCACTGACAAATACCTGAGACTCACAGGACTTGATCCCTGAGGGAACTCACCGCTGCCTTGCAGAGGCCGTTTTGCGGCAACCCACTTGGGCACTGGACACCTGAGTGATCTAAAAGGGGTCTCAGTGGCCGCCAGGCTGAATACAAACAGGTCCATGAAGGGGACCCACCTCCAAATACCCAGAAGCCCCAGCTGACCAATGGGCTACTTCCACCTGGACACAGATCCCAAAGAAGGAAAATTCCACACGACCCCATACCTCCTCACC
The DNA here is from genome assembly GCF_003265705.2 of Callorhinus ursinus. Lineage (NCBI taxonomy): Eukaryota > Metazoa > Chordata > Mammalia > Carnivora > Otariidae > Callorhinus > Callorhinus ursinus. The sequence goes on from NW_027397127.1 coordinate 21,822, forward strand.
TTCCGCGCACCACTGCGACCTGGCAGACAGTCTGTCCTCTGCTGTCCTGCCTTCTCCTCCCTTGTAGTGCGTTCTATAAACTTCTAGCTCCTTTTTCTGCCTTGGATGAATTATTTTCCCTGCCTGTGCCTCGGGCCTCCACCCAATCGGGTCACCCTGCATGCCTTACTGTTGAAGTTTCATTAGAGCTTAAAAGCAACCGTATCCTGACAATAGCCAGACCTCCGCGGTCCCATGAACCCCACTTTCCGCATTCAGAAGTCCCTTAGAGACTGCCGTTACCTCTATCCCCCTCCCTGCACACACTTAAAAGTATAGACTCAGTCACTTCCCCCCATCACGGTGCAGCTCTTTCTGCCCACGTGTCCTGTCCCTGTGCACTTTTTTTGCATCACACAATGTCCCTCGAATTTTTTCTTGACTGTTGTGCTCAGTGAACCTGCATCATTTTTGGTGGCCCATCCATGTGCAGAATCTGTGTCTTCCATCTGGACCTTAAGCCTTGGTGCAAACACGGTGAGTTACTCCCTCTTCTCCTTTATACTCTCATTTCATAGGCTATTCCAGGAGCAAGGTCTTATTGCAACACTTGCAAGTCTGCTGCTCAGGCTGCAATCCTCTGGCCCCCAGGGCCGCTCTTCAGGGAGCAACAAAAGCCTACCTTTTGCCTGGAAGCCAGTACTTTGGCTGGAAATGGTAATAAGACCCAGAAACTTGATGCCCTCTCTTTATTCCTATTCTTACACAAAGCTGCCTTTCCTGGGCATGGGACAGCCACTTCAGTTACTAGGATGGTTGCCAATAATAAGACTCCTGTGTAAGGTCTCTTTCTCATTGGTCTAATGCAATCCCCTCCACATCTCTGGTCTAGCCACTTCCAGCTGTGAGACCTGGGTTCAGAGCTGCCTGAAACCAGTACCTGCTTGATTTAAATCCCAACTGGGGATGTTTCCTGGGAAGTTGGCGATAAAGACTACACGTGTTGGAATGTGGCTTAGACCATGGTGGATTTCCATCTTTACTATTCTTTTTAATATTTAAAAATCTTTTAAGAGATTTTTATTGATTTGAGAGAGAGAGAGAGAGAGAGGGAGGGAGAACAAGCTGGGGGGAGGGGCAGAGGAAGAGGGAGAAGCAGACACCCTGCTTAGCAGGGAGCCTCATGTGGCACTCAATCCCAGGACCCTGGGATCATGACCTGAGCTGAAGGCAGACGCTTAACCAACTGAGCCACCCAGGCATCCCAATATTTTTTTAATTTTTATTTTAAGTAGGCTCTACACCCAATGTGGGGCTCAAACTCTTGACCCTGGGATCAAGAGTCACATGCTCTACTGACTGAGCCATCCAGGCACCCCTCCATCTTTACTATTTTTGGTCAATGTCCCCTACTGACTACATAAATTGTAACATTAGGTATTTCGCCCTGCAAATTCTTAGCATCTCCATGAGTTAAAACAGCAGGCTCTCTTGGTCCATCTATTGGCACCTATTATGTCCTGGGAAAAACAATAGGGAAGTGAAGGGACATCCACATCCCTTCAGTAGGACAGATCGGTGATCATAACTACTTTTTGAGGGACACTTCTGGTGGCTTTGAACACTAGGAACCCTTGACATTATCCTGAGCAGGACACCATGCAGGAGTGGGGGGCGGGGGGGGGGCGGGATTATGGCAATGGACTTTTCTTCTTCAGTCTCCAGGAATTCCCCCTTGGGGTCACTTTTAACCCACTGGAGCCAATTTGGATTGCAAGATTTAAAGAAGAAGTGACATCTTCTTCTGCAATAACGCATGGCCTCAGTACTCCGTAGGAGACGAGGAAAAATGGTCCATTAATGGGTCCGTAGACTTCAGATCCTGTACAGGCCTCCCTCTTTCTCCTGAGTTCCTCACCTGCTCTTTGTTTGCTTCTTTTGTGTGTCAGATCTGGAATATATCTTTTTTTTTAAAGATTTTATTTATTTATTCATGAGAGACAGAGAGAGAGAGAGAGGCAGAGGGAGAAGCAGGCTCCCACTGAGCAGGGAGCCCCATGTGGGACTCGATCCCAGGATCTGGGATCATGACCTGAGCTGAAGGCAGACGCTCAACCATCTGAGCCACCCAGGCGCCCCTGGAATATATCTTGAAAGGACTGAATGAATGAGGTCTGACTGTTGTTGAGCGGGGGAGGTTTTTCTCCCTCATTCATTTCCTGGGTTAATGGCTATGATAATTGGAGCCAGTTGTCTGGCTAGTCCAGCTCAGGACAGGGACCTTTCAAAATATTCCCAAGCAGCTGCTGAGACTCCTTTTGTCTTGGGGAGGGTCTCTGTCTTCTCCAGGCCCACATGGACTGCCTATTCTCCCTTTCTGTTGGTGGAAATAAAACATATCTGCTCATCTGTCCGAGCTGACCAGCTTTAGGACTGGGAGTCCTCTTTTCTTCTGTCTGGGGTTTTGGCTGGAGGCACCTCAGCTCTTCTGCAGCGCCCCCCCCCCCACATTTTCTGCACCACAGTCGGTACCGCTTGCAAAACCAGCTCCTATACTGTCCTTGATACCTCTGCCACCATTGTTTCTTGCTCCTCCTATCCTTGCTAACAAATACTGGAGAGTACCCCTCCCTGGACTTAAACCGTCCACTTCAGATTTCCCCACAGGTGCCCCAGGTAAAAGTTGACAGTGGGGAACAAATGGACTTTCAGTGGCCCCAGGTGCAACATATTCAATATTTAAGCCAATTTAAGTTTGTTAGTTTAATGAAGGTAAACATGTCTTTAGAGTTATCGGCATGAAACAGAAAACTTTTATTCTACCAAGGTTTACTGATGGCCAAATAAACTCATGTTATCTCTGTTAAAATTTGTCAGCAAAAGGATGCCTGGGTGGCTCAGTCATTCAGCGTCTGCCTTCGGCTCAGGTCATGATCCCAGGGTCCTGGGATGGAGCGCCACATCGGGCTCCCTGCTCAGCCGGGAGTCTGCTTCTCCTGCTCCCTTGTGCGCTCACTCTCTCTCAAATAAATAAGTTCTTTTAAAAAAAATAAAATGATGGTTAATTTTGTCTGTCTCAAAGTTTTCATGGCTACTTGTTGAAAAAAAAAACAAGTAGATTGAATACATAAAACAGTTGAGATGAATGGATTTTTTAAAGTACACTGGTATAAAATTCAAATTCTGCATTTCTCGTTAAAAAGACAAAGTTGTCTTGGATTGTTGGTCTGCTCTCTATAAGAAAATGTAAATAAAGGTTTTTTTTTCTTTTTTTTTTATCCGTCCAGAAAACCAAAGCGTCTGTGTTTTGTCTTTATCAGGTCTTTCATTACTTGAGAAAGTTAAAACTTCTCAGGGTTAAAGGAGCTAAGTTTTGCTAACAACTATTTAGCTTCCTGTAGAATCCCTTATTGCCACCTTGGTTAAATGTATATATTAAATTTATAATAATCTGTAATCCTATTTAGGCATGTGCTTTAAAACTTTCTGAGGGTTTCAACAGACTTCTCTGAGTTATGAATTGTAAATGACATCTTCTTGACTCATTAGGTTTGTTTATTTGGTATGTTAAGTTACTCTGGAAGGACTGTCAAACAAATAATGATAAGCCGTGGTTGTATTTTTTGGGTAAGTGCCATAACTGTTCTAGAAATGATGTGAAATTCCTAAAGTTCTTTTTCTTTTTTAAGATTTTATTTTTAAGTAACCTCTACCTCCAATGTGGGGCTCAAACTCACAACCCTGAGATCAAGAGTCACATGCTCCACCCACTGAGCCAGCCAGGCACCCCGAAATTCCTAAAGTTTTCTATATGTTCTGATATAAGGTCATTACTTGATGTTCTAATTACCGAAGTGTTATTTGTCACAGAAATAACTGGATTTCCTTGTCAGCTACATTATAATGAACTCTCATATCAGATTTTAAACTGTGACCATTTAAAACAAATATTTTATTTATTTCAGAGACAGAGATCATATGCGGGGCTCGATCCAAGGACCCCAAGATTATGACTTGAGCCAAAGGCAGACGCTTAACTGACTGAGCCACCCAGGTGCCCCAACTGTGACCATTTTTTAAAAATCTTTTGTCCTTGGGGCGCCTGGGTGGCTCAGTTGGTTAAGCGACTGCCTTCGGCTCAGGTCATGATCCTGGAGTCCCGGGATCGAGTCCCACATCGGGCTCCCTGCTCAGCAGGGAGTCTGCTTCTCCCTCTGACCCTCTTCCCTCTCGTGCTCTCTCTCTCTCATTCTCTCTCTGTCAAATAAATAAATAAAATCTTAAAAAAAAATCTTTTGTCCTTTATAGTTATTGTTCTGATGCTCTTGCAAAATGTGTTTTGCCCTCAAGGAGAGTCACGAAAAGGACTTTTGACAAAGACAAGTTTATGTTCTTTAAGATCATAAAACTAAACTGGGTAAGAATTTCCAGAAGTAATGGAAAAGCTGCATTCACACTGAATAAGAATTAATAACATGGGACTGAATGAGTTGAGGAAGATGAGTTTTTATGACTCTTACTTGAAACATTGTTGGTTTTCTAATGTTTGCTCTACCGGATTAAGGAAACTTTCTCCTAAGATATCCATGATATGCAGAAATATGATAAAATATTCCTTTGTGGACAAATTGAAGCATTTAACTTTTCTCCCTACCTGAACCCTCTGAACCCTCTGAAATTCAGAAACTCTCAGTGAGGATTCTTCCTTCCATGGCAATTATATCTGCATAAGTGCAATGAGAAACTGTTCTCCTTGTAACAGGACACCACTGGAAAGTTTGCTTATATTTACCAAGGCTTTGCCTGGGATGTCACATTTGAGAGACATGCCTAGACTCAGAGATGACCAGACAGCTTTAAGGAATTCAGGTTGAGTTTATGGAGCCAGTAAAGCTCCTTGGAACTGCTGGCCTGATACCTTGCTTACAGGGTTCCCAGTAGCCTCACTGGGTGAGCAAAGAATGTCACTTCCCAGCAGGTGCAGGCACCTCAGGATATGGAATTTGCCCAAATCTACAGGTGTTGCAGGCATGTCTGATAACAAATATTTGGCTTGGCTTCTGGCCTCGAGAGGCTTTTAAAAGGTCAATCTAGAGATTCCTTATAAAAAGTTCCAGCAAAGCAGATTTTAAAAGACCTATCTGGCCAATCACTATTCTTGCTGAGTTTCTGTAAATAATTAGGCCAAGTGTGTTAAAGCTGGACTTGTTTTTACACACAAATGAGTCGTGATTTGGCTGTCTTTGATAAAAATGAGGGTGGTTATAGAGAGAAAAATGTGTTTCGATAACACATCTTTGTAGATATTAGATTTTAATACTATTTATTATAAACTAGACTAGATCCTGAATTCTTCTGGTTTCCTCAAATATCTGGCTATGGCTCTCCAAACTCAGGTTTCCAGTCTTCTATTGTCTTGACTTAAAGTCATTACAAACTAAAACTGCCCTTTTTCCTAAAGCCCTGAAAACTGATGCCAGACAGCTTGAGGTCACCTTCAGAGACATTGTCACAAAACTCATGTATAGGGGCGCCTGGGTGGCTCAGTCTGTTAAGCATCTGCCTTTGGCTCAGGTCACGATCTCAGGGTCCTGGGATCGAGTCCTGCATTGGGCTCCCTGCTCCGCGGGGAGCCTGCTTCTCTCTCTCCCTCTGCCCTGCACTCATGCTTGCTCTCTCTCAAATAAATAAAATCTTTTTTTTCTAAAAAAAAAAGCGAAACCCCAGAATCTTGCGTCTACATTCCAGATTATGATAAAAATGTAACAGGATTGCTAAAAGATATGAATGCTCAAATTGGTGCTTTAAACCATCCCTCCCTCTCTTTTAATGATTGGTTAAACTCCTGGACTGGAAGAGGAGTTTGGTCAACTGTCAAGGATCTTTTTATTGGGCTTTTTTTTTTCTAATAATATTAATCTTATTTTGTTGTCCCCGACTCTCTCCGCCTGCTGCCGAGACTCCTTCTGTGCCATAACCTCAAGCCAACAGCTGACAATTTCTCTCAAGGAGACGTCTACCTTCATAGGCGATGTTTGTCTTGGATTTGGCTGTGTGTGCCTTTCATAACCCCCACAACTGATGTCAACGACAACTGATCAATGTTGACCCCCAGGTAGGGACATCTCTAAACCCCTATTCGGCAGGAAGAAGTTACAGAAGATAAGACCTTCCACCCTCAGCAACCTTAAAGATTTAAGGGTCGAAATTGTTCAAGGTGGGAAATGATGAGAACAAAAGCAAGAGAAATGTAGCTTAAATTGAATCTTACAACTGCAGCCCACTGATAAATACCTGAGACATGCAGAGAGTGACATTCTTTAAGGAACTCATGGCTGCCTTAATGTTGATTTTTAAAAAGTTATTTTAAAAAGATTTTATTTATTTTAGAGAGGGAGAGAGCGTGAGCACAAGTAGGGGAGGAGCAGAGGGAGGAGGGACTAGCAGACTCTACGCTGAGCACAGATCTCGATGCAGGGCTAGATCCCACAACCCTGAGATCATGACCCAAGCAGAAATCAAGAGTAGGAGGATTAACCAATTGAGCCACCCAGGCACCCCAGGTTGATGTTTTATTAGAGACTAAAAACAGTAGTCTTGACAATAGCCAGACCTCCAAAGTCCTGTAAATCTCAATTTCAGCATAGAGAAATTCCTTAGAAATTGACATTATATCTGTCCCCCCTCCCTCCACACACTTAAAAGTATATAATCAGTTACTCCTCACAATCACAGTGCAGCTCTTTCTGCCCATGGTTTCTGTCCCCCTGCCATAATAAAAGTATCTTTTTGTACCATAAAACGTCTCAAGAATTTTTCTTGACCATTGCACTTGGTGACCCTGCATCCCGTGGACAGATTTTGGTTTTCAAATTCAATACTCAGTGCATCAAGCTCACTTCTCTGGCCCCTGCATGCCCTTTAATTCCACAGTTCCGTCTGGCCTTCTGGGACACAAATCCTGGCCCCCTCCGACTTGGCTGCTGCCCCCTTGTGGGGGGTTGGAGAGGCTAGTCTGGCCGACTGTGCCTGAAATCTGCATGCCCACCTGCCGTGCTTTTGGAATGCTCCTGCCTGAATGTATCCCATTGTGATTTCAGGACAAATACTCACACATAGAATCATACGTGGTTGTGGTCAAAGGAAGCTCAGCTTCAAGGGCAAATCAAAATTTTTCCCAGATGAAGACTTTTGTTTTCCCACCAAAGGCAGACTATTTCCAAAAGTTTAAAGTGTTCCTTGCATCTTGACATAGAGGAGGCTTCGTTATTATTTCATCCAAGCACCAGGAGCGTGGTGAACGTGGCGGGTCCTGTAAGCCTTCGGTTCAATTTCAGACAAGCAAGTAGCACCATGCAATTGGGCCACTAGATGGCAGGAGTGTTCAAGGCTAGCATAACAAGAAACTCGCCCAGAGCACCCCCAAGTGGTCACTCTGGCGAGCCGCAGGCAAAGCAAGAGGAATTTACCAAGTTTTGGTGAAAGGAATTCTTCCTGTATGGGTCTTTCCAAGTCTATCCTTATCTTGATAATTACGTTAGCAAGTGTAATTCTGATCTAGATGGTTTCCACACTGATAAGTCTATCCTCTTTACATCCTGTCTCCACATTTAAGAACCCCTCTAAGGAAAACCACTTTAATCAGCAAAGGAAATCGGAGATTTTTTTATGGAAACATAGGGCAAAGACAGAAGCTCCACTTTTGTGGAAAAATGTCTTTCAAAGGAAGTCTCCAGGAATCCTCAAGCAAATTTCCTGAGCTCATGTGATTTCAAACATGAAGAACTGATCCACATTTTATTCAAAGCAATTATCCACGGAAGTTGTTTTTGTTTTGTTAACGGAGAACCTATTCTCATTCATTCATTCATACATTTATTTATTTAAGTAATCTCTCCACCCAACGTGGGGCTCGAACTCACAACCCCAAGATCAGGAGTCACATGCTTTTCGGACTGAGCCTGCCAGGGGCCCCACAGTTAGATCTTGAGTGCATTTTCTCATTGCTTTCCTTACAAACCACATGGAGATGGAGGCTGTGGTTTCCAGTGCCTGAGAACACCAGGACCACCTAGCCCCGTATCGAGACAGATGGGATCTTCTGGCTTATTGAAGGAAGCATGAACTGCCTCCATCAAAGGGTGTTAGAAAGGACTTAATTTAGGATTTGAATTTGTATGAAATGGTTTTCTAGAGAATTTAAAGGATTAGTGCTTTGCTCTTGACTGGATGCTGTGATATAATAAAGAAGTAAATACTTGGTCTTTGTCTTGGGTTGCTGGCACACTGTTCCTATAACCCTTGGAATCTTCCGGGTGATGAACGTCTTTTATATGCTAATGAGATGACTCCAGTCTGGGGGCCTCTAGTTAACTTCAGGGCTGGGCCCAGAAAGACCATGATTAGAGGGTTGAAACTGACCTCCAAGGAGGGGAAAGGGACTGAAAAGTGCATTCGGTCCCACTCAGGAGTGTGAGCTGGCCTCCCATCTGTTGAGGGTCTGGATAGAACAATAAGGCAGAGGAATGCGAATTCTCTCTCTTCTTGAGGTTGGGACGTCCATCTAATCCTGCCCTCAGATATCAGAGCTTCTGGTTCGTGGGCCTTCCAACTCTAAGAGTTTAAGATACTGTAGTCTCCTCGGAGTGGAAAGGTAATTCAGAGGATCAGTACTCAGGTAAGGGAGGACAGAATGGAGAAGAGTCACATCAGCCTTAGCTGATGTGTTTGTTTCAGGTACCTCTTGTATCGTTCCTTTTTTTTTTATCTTTCATTTTTCATTAGCCTCTTGCAACAAATCATCCAAAGAAGCTATTTCGGAATTTTGAGGTCTTCTAGAGGCTTTTGCATACCAATCAAAATAGGTATCCCATTCTGCTTGTTTGATTTGGGAACTTTTTTTTTTTTTTAAGATTTATTTGACAGAGAGAGAGTGTGTGTGCGTGTGTGTGTGCACACGCACGCATGAGAGCACAAGCAGGGGAAGCTGCAGAGGGAGAGGGAGAAGCAAGCTCCCCACTGGATCATGACCTGAGTCGAAGGCAGAAGCGTAACCAGCTGAGCCACCCAGGTGCCCCTAGGAACCTTACTTTCAAGTGCCCTTCTTAAATGAAGAATCTTGTTTAATTGGAATGTTCCCCCATGATTAATTCTTGGTTGTGTTAGTGGGATTTTTGCCATTTTTGTAAATATCCCTGGCCTCCAGTCACTGTTCTTAAATATAAAATGAGCAGGTGTGTCAGAAGGTGAAGCACTTGATTCCTTGAAATTTCAGGATCCCATTTCTTTAGCTAAGCCTTGGGTCTCTCAGAGCCAAATTAATATCTTAGAAGGATGTGCCACTGGGTTGGGAATTTTGCGGTGTTTTGTGTTGTATACCTGGTTGCATGGGTTTTTTTTTTTTTTAAGATTTTATTTATTTGTCAGAGAGAGAGCACAAGCAGAAGGAGCAGCAGACAGAGGGAGAAGTAGGCTCCCCACTGAGCAAGGAGTACGATGCGGGACTCGATCCCAGGATCCTGGGATCATGACCTGAGCCAAAGGCAGACGTTTCACCGACTGAGCCACCCAGGTGTCCCTGGATGGAAATTTTCTTGAACTAGTATCAATCTAACTCATTCCATGACCAATTTATCCTAGCCTGGGAGTCAGAAGTTAGGTGGCAAGCACTCTAACAGCTTTTAAGTGCTCAACCAGTGCTCATCAATTGTAAGGCTTTGGCTTCTGAGATTCTTAAGATCTAGTATTCCTTTCCTGGAAAGATTTCTTTACAGTGGCAGATGTCCTATGACTGTTACTAGTCCAACTTGTGCCTACTTAGATTTTTTTTTTTTAAAGATTTTATTTATTTATTTGAGACAGAGAGAATGAGAGAGAGAGAGAGAGCACATGAGAGGAGGGAGAGTCAGAGGCAGAAGCAGACTCCCCGCCGAGCAGGGAGCCCGACACGGGACTCGATCCCGGGACTCCAGGATCATAACCTGAGCCGAAGGCAGTCGCCCAACCAACTGAGCCACCCAGGCGCCCCACTTAGATTTTGATGTGCCTTTGGTCAAAACAGTCTGGATTTCTTTTTTTAAAAGAAGATTTTATTTATTTTGAGAGAGAGAGTGAGAGAGAGCATGAGAGGGGGTAGGGGCAGAGGCAGTGAAAGAAGCAGGCTCCTTGATGAGCAGGGAGCCTGACACAGGCCTCGACCCCAGGACCCTGGGATCCTGACCTGAGCCGAAGGCAGACGCTTCACCAACTGAGCCACCCAAGCTCCCCCAAAACAGTCTGAATTTCTTGTCTTAATTTATTTCCCTAAGTTCCCCAGCGGTTTACTCTGTGGACTTACCTCAAGGCTTTGTGAATCCCGGAACGGTTGCCATCTGGCTCTGAGATTGAGGGATACCCATTATTTTCCCTTGTTGAAATAAGTCTAATTCAATCAGATTTATGTTTCTGGCCGCTTGTGCACAATTCCTGAGACTTGTAAGGACCTTCCAAGGCTCCTTACTTTGTAAATGAGCTCAGCCACATACCCAAATGTTGGGGCCCACTAAGTCCCACCTGGAAAAAATCTGGAGTCTCTCCTACACCAATTTTTCATACCCCATGAAAAATCTGGACTTTCTCACACTCCAATCTTCCACCCAGAAGGATTAGGACAAACTCCAGGAGCTCAGAGTGCAGCATAAGCAGAGCCTGATCCGAGAGAAGCTTACCGGAGATCCCAGAGAAGAGCTGAAGAGTCAGCACCTCCACCGGCATCTGGGGGCCATCCCCGGAATCCTCAGGCGCCACGCCTCGGGTTCCACGTCGTTGCCAAAACCGTCGGACAACAAAACTAAAACAATTGAGCAACCAGTCTGTTGTCCTTTGTTCAAGGGGAAACGAGGCACGGTTTGGGGGCGGCCAGCCCCTCACAAGCGGTGGAACATTCTTCCTGGGCAAGAGTAAATCTTACATGGAGCTTTCTATAGAAGAGGCAGCTCGGACACAGGGCATGATGGGGAAGGAGGAGGGGGGTTTCCTTGAAAAGGCTAGAGGGTCCTGTTTTCTGGGGCAAGGTAAAGTAGCTAAAGCTGAGTTGGAGAATTGGGGCAGGAGTACATTCGGTTTCCTTGACAGGTGTTTCTCATAAGTGCAGGCTGACTTACGTTTACATTTGTGATGTGAGGGGCGCCTGGGTGGCTCACTCAGTTAAGTGGCTGCCTTCCGCTCAGGTCATGATCCCAGGGTCCTGAGATCGAGCCCCACGTCGGGCTCCCAGCTCAGTGGGGAGTCTGCTGCCGCGCCCCCTGCTTGTGCTCTCTCTCTCTGACAAAAAAAATAAATAAAATCTTAAAAAAAAAGCGTACACAATGATCTGAAAGTATCTAATATCACAATTATCCTGAATACATAGGATAAATTAGTGTATGGCAGACCAGTGTAAGCCTCTCCATATAAAATGTAGTACCCTAGTTGGGGGTAAAACTGCATTGGGTTAGAATCATGGAACACTACATCAAAAACTAATGATGTATGGTGACTAACATAATGTAATTAAATTAAATTAAATTAAAAAAACTGAATTGGGAATATGAGTATCATTTATCACAGTAGGAGTAAGCCAATTTGGTGTCCCTAATGGTAAATTTCTCCAGTGAAGCTCAAAATTCAGCAAAGCAGGGAATGATGTGTTTTCTGAAGATAATAAGCTGACTCTCGTGGTCAGGAGAGCCTCAGTAATATTGTCTACTACTGATTGGCTTGGTTTTGCTGGTGGTATTACAATAGCCTTAGCAGAAGCATTCTGATAATGTGAAGGCAAGGTCTATTTTTATAAGGCTGAAGGTCAGGATTAATGATATGAGGGAAGTTTATTAGTACCAGAAGGAGCCTATAAAAAGGAATCTGCCTTCTGAGGTGTTTAAAGGGATTGATATTAAATTACTCTCAGCAGGGCCTGGCGGAGGATGTTAGATCCAGCCATTAGTTAAAATCAGAGCAGTTGCTATGGCTTGGGAAGAAAAGGTATAGAATTTTGTTTTCCCTCAAGTTCCAGAAGAAGACCATAGAGGGGGGCGCCTGGGTGGCTCAGTCAGTTAAGTGACCGACTCTTGGTTTCAGCTCATGTCATGGTCTCGGGGTCCTGGCCTCTGTGCTCAGCTCGGACTCTGCTGGAGATGGTCTCCTTCTCCCTCTGCCCCTCCCCTGCTCATGCGCTGTCTCCCTAAAATAAATGAATAAAATCTTAAAAAAAAAAAGACCATAGGGTTTAAAAATAGTAAGATGAAGCTAAAGGAGAGCACATTAGTGTTCTAGAGGATATAAAAGTATAATAATATTAGTAGAAGGGGAAAAGGACAGAAAAAGAGTGTTGAAAAAATCAGAAAATTAATCCCATTTTGTCATCTTGGGTGGAACCTCTCCACTTCCGAAGTCAGCAGCTGGTTTTGTTGTCCTGGGCATAAGTTGTCCACTTCTGCTGTCAGCAGCTTCTGGAGAATTCCTAAGGACCTTCAGTTTAAGGTCTTCGGTTGGAATGGATTCCAGTGATGTGGGAGGAAGTGATGTATATCCGTTAAGTTAAAAGTTTTATATACTTACAAAAACGCAAGTATCAATATCTTGGAGTTCTACTGATATGCCAGTTGCTCACAATACCAAGTAACAAGATATTTTTTAATCGAGACTCAAGGCAAGTTCTATTTCTGTTGCCTATTTCGGAAGACCAAATCTCCAGGTGGCAGATCATGCAGAGACTATCTAGGTGTGTATTTTGAAATTGTACCTTGTATCCGATGATCATAAAGCTGGAGATATTTTGTGAGTCTCTAGGAATATTCAGTCACATTTGCCTGTAATAGAGAATCTGGGATTGGAAGTAAAATTCCCAAATGCATGAGGCAGACTTTTATTAACGTATAAGGAGATAACTTGGATCCTTGAGAGGTTTGATCTTATTGCTGTCAAGGCCGAATGCAGTACTCTGGGTCAGGGAAGTTCGAGGGTTTAGAGAGCTTTGCTAATTATAAGTTTAGAACTCTATCAATTTTCTTTATTTTTTCTGAATTAGAATAGGATAAGCACAGAGGAATTTCTGAGTAAAATGTGCTACTTTGAAGGATTTTGAAATGGCAATACCAGCAAAATGTGTGTCCCTGTCACCAGAGTGTTGTGGCCAAATCATCTCTGCTATTGGGAGTGGTATCATGAAGCATTTTTGCTAAAATCCGTTTTTATCACGGTTATCTTCTCAGACAATGGCAAAGCATCTCAAGGTCTTTTCATTCACCATTTATTTCTTTTATAGGGGTTCCTGGAGAGGTCAGGAAATCTCTTTGTTTCTAAGCCATGTTGACATCATATACTAACCTGAAATCATATTTATTATAGGTGTAAAATATCCTCTTTTTTTTAAAAAAAGATTTTATTTATTTACTTGAGAGGGAGAACAAGTGGAGGGGAGAGGAAGAGGGAGGAGAGGCAGACTCCCCAATGGGCAGGGAGCCCGCCACTAAATAAAATCTTAAAAAAAAAAAGAACTACCATGTTCTATTTATGCATAGCTAACATAGGAAGTTAAACTCTTCTGTCAAGTTTATCATCATCATTAGGACATTTGACAGACAGACAAAAGCTCTTAGAGCAGTTTTGACTTCATTAAAAGTTAGAAAAATGTATTCTCATTGTCCTTTCTTGTATAAGATTGAGGAGCAATCTTTGTATTCTCTAATGGCCATTTCAGGAAACCCAAAGATAGTTTAAGCACAAAAGACATCTTAATAATGTTATTACTTGTTCTGAATTTGGAGCCTGGGTTTGGGAAAGGCGAAATCAAGAATCGCTGTTAGAGTCAAGGTTTAAGTCTTAAGTATCTAAAGACAAGAAGTATTTACAATCGACATTGCAAAACCTTTATACTAGATTATAGCGAGTTGAAAGCTGTGGAGTCATGATCCCGGGATCCTGGGATCGAGCCCCGCATCGGGCTCCCTGCTCGGCGGGAAGCCTGCTTCTCCCTCTCCTGCTCCCCCTGCTTGTGTTCGCTCTCTCGCTGTGTCTCTCTCTGTCAAATAAATAAAATCTTAAAAAAAGAAAAGCAAGCAAGCTGTGGAGTCAAGAAAAAGCAGCGGCAGTGTCTCATACTCGCCAGGAGGGGGCGATGTTTGTTCATTTCTGGGATTTGGAGCACGTTCGAGTGCTGTCCGCCCTCATCACTAGCTCACAGGATGTGGCCGTCTCCGAATTTGTTTATGCTCACAGGGAACAAGGCTTAGCTGTGAGTGTCAGGTGAGGGGCTATTTCCATTTTTCATCGGTGATGAGACTATGAGAAGACTGTCTTACACATATATTTTTTTAAGATTTTATTTTTTAATTTTTTTAAAGATTCGATTTATTTATTTGACAAGAGAGACACAGCGAGAGAGGGAACACAAGCAGGGGGAGCGGGAGAGGGAGAAGCAGGCTTCCCGCGGAGCAGGGAGCCCGATGTGGGACTCGATCCCAGGACTCTGGGATCATGACCCGGGCCGAAGGCAGCCGCTTAACAGACTGAGCCACCCAGGTGCCCCTATCTTACACATATTTTAAGTCTAAGCCGCCAAGCCTGTCGAGGAGCCCCTTCCGTGAAATCTAACGAACGCAGCACAGTTTTGAAGTAGGATTTTGAAACCAGGAAACAAGTATGGGTCAAATCGGGACCTCAAAAAGGAACATGCAGGATTTAAAAAAAATACCACAAAAACCTACCTGGCCCTTTTTATGTCCAGTCCAACTTGTCAGAAACTAACCACCAGCTATTGGGGATTTTACTGACCACCACCCCTAACCCCTACACATTCTGTCTACCACTGTCAAAATGTATGCTTTCTGACTTTGTGCTCCTACCTGATACAAACTTCCATCGCTACATTTTACTTTATGGTAAGTGTTTGTGTCCCATATACACAACTGTAGTGCTCAAGAAAAAGAATGTTTCATTCACCTTATTCAGGCCTTAGAGCAGGTCTCTTTGTTGTTGAATTGATTAATTACTAAGGAAAAATAGTTTAACAGTAGACTCAACAGAAAAATACAACTTTGAAAACTTCTCCATCCTCGGGAAGTGTGTTGAATAAAAAGTGGTGAAAGAGGAAGACTAAAGTTCTAAGTTCTTCACTGAGGGACATTTCATAAAGTGAACAAAATCTGAAAAATTTGGGGCTCCTGGGTGGCTCAGTTGGTTAAGTATCCAGCTCTTGGTTTCACTCAGGGTCCTGAGATCGAGGCCTGCATCAGACTCCGCGTTCAGCAGGGAGTCTGCTTGAGGTTCTCTCTCTCCCTTTGCCCTCTGCTCCCCCCCCCCCCCCCCCCGCTCTTGTGTGCAGGCCGCCGGCAGGCTCTCTCTCTCTCAAAATAAATAAATCTTAAAAAAAATCTGAAAAATTCTTCCTGAGTCGTTGCAGTTCCTCCACCTGGTGTTGAATGGTTTTATACAAAAAATCTTTCACAAATACTATGTTTTCCGGTAAGTGGTTGTGGTCTCCATCTTGTTGGTCCTTTAAATATACCTTCCCATGTAGTGTTCCTAGGAAGGTATATACAGGTTTATAAAGGACAGATGACCACTTCCCATTAAATAAGCAATGATTGTTTTTGTCTTTTTTTAAAATTGACTTTATTGTGGTAAGAACATTTAACATGAGATCTACCCTCTTAATAAATTTTCAGATTGGAAGGAAACATTTCTTATTTGCAGATTACATACATGATTGTAGAAACTCCCCCCAAAATTTACACAAAACCCCACTCCAAATAAAAGGAAATACTTAGGTATAAACTTAAAAAAAATGTATGGACTTTGTATACTTAAACTTTTTAAAATGCTGATTAAAGAAATCAAAGACCTAAAAAAATGGAGAGATATACCATGCTCTCATGGGTTGGAAGAGTTAACCTAGTGAGGATTTCAAATTTCTCCCTAAATTGATCTATGGATCTCACACAATTCCTATCAAAATTCCAGCAAAAAATTCTTTGTAGACATACAAAAGCTTATTCTAAAATGTATATGGAAGAGCAAAGGATCTGGGATAGCTAAAACAATTTTGAAAAAGGAAAATAAACTGGGAAGAATCACTTGACCTGATGTTAAGGCTTATTATGTAGCTACATTAATAAAGACAGTGTGGTATTGGCAGAGGGTTAGACACATGGATTGATAAAACATAATACAGAACTTAGAAATAGACCCAGGGGCTAAGGATGAAGGGTAGTAGTTGTGGCTTGAAAGGGGTAGCACTAGGGAACATTGTGCTGATTGTTCCATGAATCTACACATGATACAATTGCACAGGACACACACACGCACACAAATGAATGCATGTAAAACTGGTGGAATATGAATAAGCTCTGGATTACACCAGTGTCAATTTCTTATGTTTTCTTGTCCGCCCCCCGCCCAGTTTTCACTGTTTACTCCTTTCTAGCTCCTGAGGTTTTTTGTTTTGTTTGTTTTTTTGAGATATAATTGACAACATTATATTATTTTCAGGTGCACAATGTCATGATGTAATATTTGCATGTATTGTGAAATGATCCCACAATGTCTAGTTAAAACCATCACCACATACAATTACAAAATTTTTCTTGTGATGAGAACTTTGAAGATTTACTGTTTGAGCAACTTTCAAATATGCTATACACTATTTTTAACTATTGTCAACATGCTGTATGTTACATCCCCATGACTTCTTTTAAAACTGGAAGTTTGTACTTCTTGACCCCCTTCACCCATTTTGCCCACCTGGTTCTTGATATTTGTACTATAGCCATATATTATTATTGGGTGAAACTTGATAAAGGGTCTATGAGACCTTTTGTTCACTTTTTAATACTTCCTATTAACCTATAATCATTTCAAAATAAAAATGTAAAACAATTCAGCCCTGAAAAAAGCCATGTTATCTTTTCAACTGTACCCATTTATCAAACTCCACAAACTCATACCAGGTGCTCAATTATACCAGGTTTCGAAATATTATTTTGCCTTATTAATTGTCAAGAATATTTTTTCTTTTTTTTTTTAAGATTTTTATTTATTTATTGAGAGAGAGAGAGAGAGAATGGTAGAGAGCATGAGAGAGAGGAAGGTCAGAGGGAGAAGCAGACTCCCTGCTGAGCAGGGAGCCCGATGCGGGACTCGATCCTGGGACTTCAGGAACATGACCTGAGCCGAAGGCAGTCGCTCAACCAACTGAGCCACCCAGGCGCCTTTTCCTTTCTTTTTACTATCAGACAAATCCAGATTATGGGGCATTCTGCAACAAAATGGGTCTGAACTGTTAACAAATATCAAAGGCATAAAAGACAAGAAAATGCAAGATTGTTCCAGTATCTTAAATCTTGCAGAACAGAGACTTGACAATCAAATACAATGTGTGCATTTTTATTAAGAACATCCTTAAACATATTTTTGGTATAATTTGGAAAATTTGAATGTAGACTGTATTAGGTGTGATATCTATGTTACATTTTGTTGTTGTTGTTGTTATAAGATTTTATTTATTTATTTGACAGAGAGAGAGCACAAGCAGGGGGAGCAGGAGAGGGAGAAGCAGTCTCCCCACTGAGCAGGGAGCCCGATGTGGGGCTCGATCCCAGGACCTGTGGATCATGACCTGAGCTGAAGGCAGATGCTTAACTGACTGAGCCACCCAGGCGCCCCTCTATGTTACATTTTGAAGATATGACAATGTTATTGTAATTATGTGGGAGAATGTCCTTGTTCTCATAAGATTTATGCTTAAGTATTTAGGAGTAAAACATCACGAGGTCTGCAACTTACTTTCAAATGGTTCAGCAAGACACACACAAAGGAAAAACACACACACACACACACAGACACACAAAGAAAACAAATCTGTCAAAATGTTAACAATTGGTGAGTGTAGGTGAAGAATATATAGGTGTTCACTGTAGTACTCTTAACTTCTCTGGAGGTTAAAAAGTGTTATCTGTTATTTGCCTAATTATGGTAATAGTATATTTCAAATTTTAACTCTCCTGACATTATATATGTAATATACCATACAATTCCACTCCTGTGTGGAATTTAAGAAACAAAACAAACCAACAAAGAAAAAGAGACAAAACAAGAAACAGACTCTTAACTATAGAGAACAAACTGATGGTGAAAAGATAGGACAGTTTTCAGTTTGACTGTCATTACCACATTGCTTTCAACAAACTGTAAACTGATCATTCTTCCATCTGGGTGTTAGAGAATGCCCGTATTCACATACCCTTCATCAACAGAAAATTTATCAATCATTTTAATCACTTTTTTTTAAATCAATTTAAGGCAGTTCATAAAGAAGGCAGTTCTCTTAAATGTGTATTATGAAGTGAAAGAACCAATCTGAAAAGGCTACATACTGTATGATTCTAAAAATAGCACAAGCTGGGGGAGCAGTGAGGGAGAGGGAGAAGCAGGCTTTCTGCTGAGCAGGAAGCCCGATGTAGGACTCGGTCCCAGGACCTGGGGATCATGACCTGAGCTGAAGGCAGCTTAACCGACGGAGCCACCCAGGCGTCCGTAGGCTCATCAATTTTAACAAATGCACCGCTCCAGGGGAAGCGTTGATGATCAGAGAGGCTATGCATGTGTGTCGGCAGCAGGTGGTACCTGCGAACTCGCTGTACCTTTCACTTAATTTTGCTTTGAACCTAAAGCTGCTCTAAAAATAAAGTCTACTAAAAAAAAAAAAAAAGCAGTTCTTGGTTTCAATGGCATAACCCTCCTTACTTTTGAGAATCAGCATTCCCTTTTTATGTTCATTGGCCAATTATATAATTTTTTGAATTGGGTAATCAACTCCTTTGCCCGTTTTTCTTTCTTTCTTTCTAAGATTTTATTTTTCAGTAATCTTGACACCCAAAGTGCGGCTCGAACTCACAACGCACGAGATCAAGAGTCGCAGGCTCTACCAACTGAGCCAGCCAGGGCCCCCTGCCCCTTTCCCTAACGGAATTTTTTCTTTAGCAGAAGACAGGTCGTAAGATGGAATTGTCCTTACCGGTTACTCTGGTATATGTTTGCAGAAGACTTGCCTTTTATTTATTCATTAAAGCTGTTTTTATATTAAGAAAATTAACCTATCATATGGGTACTATAGACCAAATGTTTGTGTCTCCCCCCAGTCTAATCTCTCATGTGATGGTATTAGGAGGTGGGGCCTTAAGTCATGAGACTGGAGCCCTTGTGAATGGGATTCATGCCCTCATCTGAGAGCCCAGAGAGCTCTCTTGCTCCTACCTCCATGTGAGGTTATAGCTACAAGATGGCCTTCTATGAACCAGGAAGAGGGCCCTCACCACTCTGCCAATCTGCTGGCACCTTGATCTTGGACTTCCCAGATTGCACAACTGTGAAAAAAAAAATGTGTTGTTTATAGGCTACCTAGTCTGTATTTTGTTATAGTGGCCCAAATGGACTAAGGCAATGGGACTAAACTCCCCCCCCCCCCCCCGCCCATCTATATTTCGACTTTGCTTATTGTATTGATTTATATAGTTGTGGGTTTTTTTTTTTTTTTTGCCAAAGCAGAACTGTCAAATTTCTTATTCTTCTATTTTAGGTCTTCGGGGTTTGTATCATACTCAGAAACATCTTTCTTACTCAAGCTATAAATACACAGTTATTTACATCATAACCATGCAGTTTGTCAAAGGACCGGATTACTTATTACTCACTCACACAAAGCCTTAAAATGGTACCATGAACCACTGGTGGTCAACTGGGGATAATTTTGCCCCGCACGGGACCTCAGGCCGTGTTGTCTGGAGACGTATTTGTTCTACGAACCGGGGCTGCGCTACTGACATCTCGGGGGTAGAGGCCAGGGAGGCCAGCGAAACCTCCTGCAATGCACAGGACAGCCCCTCCCCCCTCCAGCAAGAGTTAGCCAACCCCCAAAATGTTGAGGGCGAGAAGGATAAGAAAGCCTGCCAGAAACCATCTCCCCTCACTGGTTATACGGATCCCCCATTATGGTAAGTTGGAGAAAACCCTCTGACCCCGCTGGGACGCTCCTTCATTCAGACCCTGTAATTCAGCTCCACGAGCTTAAATTGAACAAACGTCATTTTGTACAGTACACCAGAAAAGGAGAATATTGGGGGGGGAAAATCTGGCAAACACGACTGGCAAACCACGAAGGGGTGGAACACATGAGTAGACTGATTATTATGTAAATGCCTTTATTTGAACTAATACATTGCTACCAGATTACATCACTTTTCAGAGTTAGAGTAACATTATGATCTTGGAAACTATAGCAAACAGCTTGACAAAGCAAGAGTACATTACGTCCTACATATATATTTTTATTTTTTAGTGACCACGTCTCCTTGTTTTAGGTGGTAAATTAGAAAATTTATGGTACGCTTAGCATGCTTGGCCTACCGTCTCCTGTCTACATTCTGAGCACACTCTCTCCTCAAAAGTGTCATATTCAACAGCATTTTAAATCTAAAGAGAGAGTTTGATGATATAGGCTTTTAAAACAAATAAGCATATATGGAACCAAGTGTTTGAAGACAAAGTATGTCAGCTGTTTACAACTTGGGTGTGAGAGGGTCGATGCAAAATCAAGGGACACTTTTCCTCTACCTACAATGTATGGTTTTTACTTACTTGAAGACCCCTTAAAAAAAGTAGCAAAATCAGCAGTCTCATTTAATGTAATCAAAATATTCTTAAATGTACAAAAAAGATCACGTAGAAAGAATACTGTAAAAAGATACTGATTTTAAGAATAAAAGAATACGAAAAGCTTCTATTACATTCTGCACAGCCAGTTACTTCTGCCAATGTTCAGTACTACAAAGATAAGCAAAGGATACTCATATCCAGATACCCTCTGAGCCCAGTTCTCGAATAAGAACTAGCATCCTGGATGGAAACGCAAAATTATGGTCTAACAATATTCATATCCAATCATCTAAGCAAGTCCCAAGAGGTGAACATTCTAAGGGGGGGGCAAAGATACACAGAAACGACATACAGCAATGGGAAATGTCAGGGGCAGCGATCTAGGAGGAGAGAGAGTAAATGATTTGGCCATGAGCGCATTTCAGGGGTGCCTGACAAATCCAACTCTGACTATGGGAAAGAGGAGTTGTTGCCATTAAAACTCTTTCCCCTGTGAGCTCTCATGATGAGGAGTCTTGTTCATCAAAACTCTGAGTCCTTTCAATGACCATCAGTTCCTTAAGCCATGAGCACTTCCCCTGGAAAGAGTTGACCTGCTAATCATGCACCTGGGAGCAAGGTTGTTTTTATTCGAATTGGTTATTTTACACCCTCTTCATCCCCCTGCCCATCAAGCACGCAAACACGGTCATGACCATCTTGGGCTTTACTTCCACAAGGTCTTCGGGGAGAGCATACACCCTGGCTCCGATTCTTCTAGCCATTGACACGGCGTACCTATTGGTGGAGGAAACAAAAATCAAGATGAACCTCTTGTTAGTCAAGGACATGATAGGAGACATCTGTTTCCTCTTGTAAAGTCATTTGGCTGGGATGTGAAACATTCATAGTGAAACTTCAGAGCGGCACGATTTTACTTTTTGTTTTTGAGGTCAGTCTTAAGTGACATCTGATTTTTCAGCCCTACAGCTTGGGACTGATTTTATTCACCCCTTTTCTGCAATGAGAATTAATTTTGGAGCACTGACGTGATACTGAAGATGAGAAAAAAATATATATAATTATCCAGATCGGCTGTACGATCGATGTTGATTATTTTCATTGAGCATGTTGACGGGATAACAGATGCTCTCGTGTGATCCTAGAGACAGGGGACGGAAGACTATGTCATCTATTCAAATCCAAGCTGCTCTGGGAGATGCAGTGAATTCCTCCACACAGTCAAGGTGGGGGTGGGGTGGGGTGGGGTGGGTAGAGTCTACAAGGTGTGGGGACAGAGTGGTCAGAGCAAGGAATGGAAAGGGTACACAAAGTAAGGGAAGAAAGAACTGATGTGTCCAGCTAGGGAAATCTGCAGGAGCGCCCTTCACTTAATACAGGAGACGTTTCTAGGGGTTTTGTAACACAAATCTTTAAAGATGATCGTTTCTGAAAAAGGAAGGTTTTCAGTGGGCTGATTTCCAGTGTATGCTAGTCAAGCTTTCATGGGCTGCCTGCAAAACCAGGTCACAGTCTAGGTCTTTGGGGAAGAAGGGAAGTGACAGGTGGAAAAGCCCTTCGCAATATTGCTGAAATGCAAAAAACTTACTTTCTTTTTTAAAAAAGATTTTATTTATTTGAGAGAGAGAGCACAAGCAGGGGGAGGAGCAGAGGGAGAAGCAGACTCCCCACTGAGCAGGAAGCCCAACTTGGGGCTCAATCTCAAGACCATGACCTCGGCCAAAGGCAGACACTTCACCGACTGAGCCACCCGCCACCCCACAAAACTTTCAAGGCACAGTTTCAGTGGAGGCCTAAGCATCCTGCTCATTTAGGGACCAAGATAATTAACTCAACATATGTAGTAAAAGCAATCTGTGCATAGTGAAAAAAGACATCCGTAAATAACACGTTTCAAAAAAGAGTGAGACAGAAGAATATTCTTATCTATGGCACGAATATTCTTAGCCCATTTTCTCCTTGTTGTGAGATGAACATCAACTATATCATTTTGGTAATTCCCTGGAGCAACCACTGACTGAGCGTCTATGATGTCAGGCACAGTGGCTAGGATCTTATATCTTGTATTCATTTCAAAATCTCTAAGGTAAGTATTATTGCTCCCATATGTACTAATGAGGAATCTGAGGCTCCAAGTGGTTTCCCTCCGGTGACACCAGTCTTTTTTTTTTTTTTTTTTAAGATTTTTAAATTTTATTTGTTTGAGAGGGAGAGTGAATGAGAGAGAGCACGAGCCAGAGGGAGAAGCAGACTCCCCGCTGAGCAGGGAGCCCGACACGGGGCTCGATCCCAGGACTCTGGGATCTCCTGGGATCATGACGTGAGCCAAAGGCAGATGCTTAACCGACTGAGCCCCCTAGGCGCCTCTCAGGTGACACCATCCGTAAAGTGGCCAAACCTGAGCGAGAATGTAGAGTGGGTATTAATCATCATTATGGTCAGTGTCTCTTACTTGGCATTATTGTGCTTATCGTCTTCTGTCAGATTGCCACTCTTAACAAGGTCATAGTTTATGCAGCCCGGCTGGATGGCGTCAATTAAATCCACAACTGCCAAACTGGAGCTGATCGTCTTGTCCTAGTGTCAAAGGACAATAAATCCAAGAGTTTCAGGTTTGTACAAATTAACATGTGATTACTTCTCTCAAGTCACCACACACCAGGCCCAGCGGCTGAAGAGAATCTTGCCAGCAGCACAACATTAAATCACTGACAAACCAACCGAAGGCTGGCCTTCTAAATTATTGATCCTTTCTGGCACACATCATCAAATGTGCGCAAATCTTACCTTAAAACTCTGAATGGAAGTTGATTTTCCAGCTTCACTCAGTGTTCTGTTCACCCAGCTGACAATGATGTCATCATTAGCTTTCTGCCCGTCTCCGAGGTCTTCCAGAACATTGAGGGTATATCTAGAAGGAGAAGTGGAAGAAAAGGTCCCAATCTACTTCATGAGAAAAAAAAAAAATGCACCTTTTGTACTAGTCTGACAGTGGCAATGACCCAAAAGAAGCTGTTTTGGCTGGTACTCGGTTATAATGGAAGCGTGTCAGCATTCTAGTTAAGAGGTCTTTTTCAAAAGGATACATGGGCTGTTCAGAATTTTTGCATCTATTCATTACCTAAGCTCACTTTAGAGTCTAAATACAAAAGTTTCCAGGGCGTAGTCATCGACACGTCTACCTGAAAATAACAAGGGCTGGATCACAGACCGCTAGGACAGTGGAGCTTAAGAGCGAAAACTGGGTACCATACCTTCTCATCAGCTGCCAGACTAAAGCTAAAGTCAGAGTCTGGTTTCCATCGTTCAGGTCTTGCCCTCCGATACCAACCAGGGAGAATTTGGCAGGATGCTTCCCCAGTTCAACAGCATAGTTGCAGTTTTCTAGCTGTAAACCCACAAAAAGCAAACGGTTGAGGATTTTTCATCTGCTTTATCTGGATACACATGTTGAGTATGCATGCACGATGCTGGGCACTTAGCACAACAAAAGTTAAGACACGGTTCCTGTTCTCAAAAAGCTCAGATGCAAGAGTTTTCCAAACAAAAGAAACAAACTGAGAATAAAAATAGCCTGTAAGAAATGTATACAGCAACCTAATGACCTACCTTTTTCATGTTGGCTCCAAGTTTCGGGTATGGAGGTTTATTAACCTTACTCCAGTCAACAGGAACTTTAATTCGTTCATACAACTGTAAGATTACCAGGGCATCCTGCAGGTCACTAAAGATTTAAAAATAATTTAATCAGTGTTTTTAGACAGCTGGGCCTTTGTTTCCTTAAAAACAATAACAGTACACTGGCAACTAAAACATATAAAACCACAGATAATACCCAAGGCTCATATTTTCTATCAATCTGTCCTAAAAAATAGAGCTAACACCATCCCATTCACTTAAAATACTTATCGTGAGCTTCTGGTTTGCAAGGTACTATTCTAGAAGCTGGGCACATAGAATGAAAATCCCTGGCCTTACACTAGACTCGGAGAGGGAGAGAGAGAGAGAGAGAGAGAATAAACAAGTATATGGATCAATAGATAATTTGATTTGGGGGTGTAGATAACTGCTCTGAAGATGAAAAGAACCAGGGTTAGGGTTACGGAGTGTTAGGTGGTGGTCAGGGCCTGAATCAGTAGCTTGAATATAGTAAGGGAATAAGGCATTTGAGCCAGAAAAGAACATTCCAGGCTGAGAGAACAGTGAGTACAAAGGCCTCAAGACATCATG
This sequence comes from Callorhinus ursinus, assembly GCF_003265705.2. Lineage (NCBI taxonomy): Eukaryota > Metazoa > Chordata > Mammalia > Carnivora > Otariidae > Callorhinus > Callorhinus ursinus. The sequence continues at coordinate 46,698 of NW_027397127.1, forward strand.
GATGGTGTACTTAAGGCATTCCCTGGTCTCTGTTTCAAAATATAAAGGCTATTCCATAGGGTGTTAGAAAGACATTCATACACTCTTTCACTTAATGACCACGTAAAGAAAGAATCTGGGCTTCTGTGTATTCGGAAAATGATAATGGATGTCACCATTCAACATCTTCTGATCTAAGTAGCCAGTGTAAACGAACATCTAGAAAATGTTTAGAGCTGTAATTCTTTCTGTGGCATCCATTCATGATGTTCCCAACAGATAATAACAGTACAAAGGCTTACGCATAGAGATGGTTTACATGGGGATTAACACCAAGAGAATTCATCCAGTTACGGAAGGTTCTTTCTTCACGAGTTTCTCCTAATAAGAATATTCACAAAATGTATATATTAATTAAACACCTTGTATATGTGCATATCACATGCATATCATATCAATTCATAGTTAGGATTATTTCATTTCCTCTGTACAAACCTAGAGGTTTTCTCCAATATGAATCTCCAGACATTCTCTCTAAATACATTCCCTCTAGGTACAGCCTTCTTTAAAAAAATTTGTTGGATTTATTTTACAATTGAAGAATACAACTTTATAATCAGTCAAACAATTTAGAGGTTTATGAATTTTTTATAATCTCCACCCCCTTCTAAGGCTTCCCCAATATCTCCCCAAGTCCCCATACCTCAAAAGTAACTGATGTGATCAGTTTTACGTTAAAAAAATTGGGGGGGAAATCAAAAAAATTTGGGGGATGGTCATAGGAACCCTCTATACTCATGAATTTACACCTTCCCTCTACACATTTGTAAATTCTAAGCTACACACAAGCACTCCTTTCACATGCCTATATCACAGCAACAAGTTCTGTGAAACTTGAAAAGCATAAAATGTAAAGATTTTATAGTCCTGCCAGTGGATGGTCAAGGAATGACTATTACATTTGTTCATATCTGAATCTTATACTTCATGCATATATAATCTGGAAAAGGTAAACTCTGCCTTCCCCAAACTTAAGTAATTGCCATTTTCGTTATTATTATCATTTTAAAGATTTTATTTTTAAGTAATCGCCACACCCAGCATGGGGCTCTAACTCATGACCCTCAGATCAAGAGTTGCACGCTCTACTGACTGAGCCGGCCAGGCGCCCCCTATTATGATTTTTTGAGTAGAAAAGGAACTGGGGCTAGTGCTGTCTGGTTAGTCTGACTGTGGAAGAATGAAATAATACTGTAAACTGATAGGTCAAATTTAATGCATATATACCTTTTTCTGGTGAGGGGTTTAAAAGATGATCTATTTCTAAAATATTAAAATAAAACAATGGTTTACTAAGTGGCCTTAAGCTAGGTGATCCTTGACTACAAGTTTCCCAGTATCACCCTTTTCTATCAGCTGCCACTTTTTACTCAGCCCTCGGGTCTACTTCCAGCAGAGATTTGCTAAGGGAAAGTGGAGAAGGAAACTTATTAAGCCAAGATCCTGGAATCATCATGGCCTGTGTATTTCTGGTCTGTGGTCTCGCACATTAGAACGTGAGAAAACTTCAATTACCTTCCAACAGAGTCCAGTCAATATCCTGGTTCTCGGGCTTGGTTAGTGCCGGGTATTTATTAAACAGGTTAGCCACAAAGGCTAAGTTCAGTTTGGGGTTTCCACTGACGACATCAGCAGGGGTGACAAACTGTCTGCAACCCAACTTGTCTGCTTGTTGAAGCATACTCTCAGCTCTCTTCAAATCATCTGTTTCCTGTTGAAGTAAAATAAGAAGGCATCTTTTAAGAGGCTATACTAAAAATACAGACATGTTCCCCTACAATGATAGGCTGGATATACAATTCTACTTTCTCTTAGCCAACATATGGTACTTATTATAAAATTGTTTTGAATACAACAGCAGAAAAAGTTGGCCGTATTTGCATGCAGTACCTAAAAAACACGCTAGGTGGCACCAGATCATTTATTTGAGGACAGTACATTTACTTCAAATGGGATTACATCTCCCCTGCGAAAACTCCAGAAAAAAGCTAAAACTGTTGAGATTTTTCAAGTGGGCCCTAAAGAAGGCATAAGACTGAAAAAGATAGAGAAATCATGAGAAAATATTTAAAAAATAATCATCAAGAATAGCAGTTTCCAATAATTTAATTTCAGGTTTAAATTGCGTATTTCAAATTGTAGTTTTCCTCTGCAAGGATTTTTTTCTGTTGTTACGGTTAACTTTTCCACCCAGGAAGAAGCAGAGTTGCTCATTTCTGTAAAGAATACTTACTTCCAACTTATTCCCATGACTCCTAACTTGTTACCCCCCCCCCCCCCCCCCAAGATGAATGCCCAACTCTGGATTAACACAGGGTTTGGTGAAGAATTTAAGTTATCCAATCATTTCAGCCTGATGTAAAAAATACAGTTTCTCAGGCACTCACTATTCCCACATCCCAAGGCTACAAGTGAAAAACCTGGAGCCGCGGGAGGAACGGGTGCTTTTGGATCTTCTGTTTCTAGTGACCTACACTTGAAAAGGAACAGAGTGGCACTCTGGGCACTTCCTACATGGACACACTACAGTTTTGCCCCAGGGCAAACGTGAGCACTTCTGTGGAAGTGTCATGGGAGAAAGGGTTTTACAATCTGGTGGGAAAAGAAGAGATAAAGAGAAATGAAACCTGAGGAATGTTACTTTTCTAAAGCTGCCCAGAATGTGTAATTTGATAGTCTTAACTTTGTCTTCAATGGGTGATGCTATCCTTAATTAGTTTTTTTAACCTCCAGTGAGGTGCCTTGATTATACAGGACTCCAGAACAATGTGTATTTAGTTTGTTACCTTCTGCAAAACAATCAGTAACCACCAGCAGATGGGCAATTGAGTGGGATTCAACCTTTCTTCAGGGTTCTCTCTGAACATAGTGAGTTCCTCTCATGGAGCCTATTTTATTTCTTGTAACCTGTCAGTTATTACTTTAATGTTGTTTGCTGTATGCTATTTACCAAATTATTTTAAGATCCTTTATTGATCATCTTGGCATTCCTAATGAAGCATTGATAATATTGGAATAGGAGGAAGCTTTAGAGTAGACAGAAACAAAAAAAAAATTTTAATAGTCAAATAGACAATAGTGAAATAAAAAATAATCAAATAAAAAAAATATGCAAAAATAACTCCAGCCCCACTTCCCACCATATTCAAAGTTAACCCCAAACATATTATATTTCTAAATGTAAAACCTCAAACTATAAAACCTCTAGGAGAACACATAGGAAGAAATATTTGTGACCTTGTGTTAGGCTAAAATTTCTTAGATACAACATCAAAAGCATGATCCATAAAAGAAAAAATGACTAAATCTGACTTTGCCAAAATTAAGAACGTCTGTTCTTTGAAAAACATTGAGAGAAAATATTTGCAAATCACATATCCAATCAAGGACTTATCTCCAAAATACATAAAAACACTCAAAACTTGCTAATAAGCAAACAAACAATGCAATTAAAAATGGGCAAAATGTTTGAACATGACAATACATAGATGGCAAATAACCACATTAAAAATGTTCAACATCATATGTCATTAGGGAAATACAAATTAAAACCACAATGACAGATCATTCGGCACCGGTTAGAATGATTCAAGTTAAAAGGACTAACCACACTAAAGTGTCAGTGAGGGTGTGGATGAACTGCCGGTAGCAATGTAAAATGGTACAACCAGTTTGGAAAACGAATTGGCCGCTTCCTAAAAAAGTCAAACATAGACATACCCAATTACTCAGCCATTTCATTCCTAGGTATTTACCAAAGAGAAATGAATGCATATCTTTATACAAAGAGTTCTATATGAATGCTCAATAGCAGCTATATTTGTAATAGCCCCAAACTGGAAACAATCCAAATGCTCATCAGCAAGTGCATGTGTAAACAAATTTGTGGTATCTCCATTCACCAGCATATAATTCAGGAATAAACAAGGAATGCATTTATGATACATGTGACAACATGAATGAATCTCAAAATACTATGCTGAGTGAAAGAAGCTAGACCAAAAAAAAAAAAAAAGGGGATACATACTGTAGGGGCCCATTATATAAAACTCATAAAAATTCAAACTAATATAAAGTGAAAGAAAGCAAATGAGTGGTTGCCTGGGATGGGGGCTGGAAGGCATTACAAAGGGTCATGAGAAAACCTGATGTGATAATGGATATAAAAAAAACCCAATCATCAGTCAATTAGGCCCTAAAGAAGGTAATAAGGCTGAAAAAGATGAAGAAGGACACTGACCAACAAGGGAAAAGTGTGAGCAAAGGCTCAGAGGTAAAATGAGTACTGGGGGCAGGGGTGAGGGGGTGCGGGTAGAGACTAATGGGAAAGAGCACTCGCTAGCCGACCTGGAGCAAGACTGTGGAGGGCCTTAAATGCTAAGCAGAACACGTCAGACTAAAGTCTAGAGTCAATGGGGAATCCTTGAAGGATTCTGGGGAGGGAAGAGACAGAGGAGTGTTTGACGATCAACCAGGAAAGACTGAATGGAGAACTGTCTGGAAATCAGAATCAGTTAGTGTACTGGCGCCATTTACGCATGCATATAGTCACCGGGCGAGCCTGCCCAGACAGCTCCCCAGCGCACAGCACAGCTCCTTATCCATACCAAGTCATCTGAACCAGAGTCTCACGTCCAACATACAGACAGCAATATAAACGCACAAGTCAGTTACAAATTCAGTTCTGATAAGGGCTGGGTAAGTGGTTTAGCCCGTATTATCTACTCGATCCTACCGCCTAGTAGGCTAGAAATATGGATTCTCTAAATTAGTACAAGGCATTCTATATCTAATGGGTACAAAGAACGCACCAGGGGATCCTAGAAACTTGAGATGAAATCGTCTAGCCCAACTTCTTCCTTTATGGATGAGCAAAGTGAGATCCAATTTGGGGAAGGTCACTGAACAACTGAGTGATGTAACCAGGGAATATGGTCCACAAGTGAGTCCCCAAGCTGGATTTCAGGGATCCGCAGTTTGTAAACATATTCATGTTACTCTCAACACAGGAATATTACAGATGCGTATATGAATAGCTTGTCATTACATCTCTCACTGTGATTATAATCCAAACACTTGGAAAAGGTTAGTTTCTAGCACTTATTTCCCCACCCTTGCTTTGAATATTTTATGCAATCAATATAAACCAATAGCGCCATCATTATGGATCCCATTAATAAACTATCAAACTCCACCAAAGCTACTCTTTCTGCCTTTGAATTATACCCACAGCAATAAATTATAAAATAATGCTCAAAATTTTTAACACCATTACAAGCAATTATAAAAATTCTTATTATTTAGAAGAAATTGACAATCATTTTGTAAGACTGTAGAATTCAAATGAACACCTATACTTACATTGAAACCTGACATGTTAATATCTATCCGTGGTTCACCTTCCTTCTGTCCTTTTGGTGCAATTTGATTGAGAAGATGGAAATAGGCTTTGGAATCCTACAAATGAATTGAAAATCTCAGTGAGATCACATCTACAAAGAATGAATGGATCCCATTGTCCCATGTTTGGAAGGATATTTGCACTGGATTTTGTGAGAATATATGGCACAAATCTCTGTCTTCTAATCTAACAGATCTTTCCCCCAGAAAAGTCCATCTATCTGGCCTAATGTCTGCCTCGAATATGGATAACTGGATTTTATCATGACTTTACAACTGATTAACATTACCAATACAATAATGCTAGTAAACACATTAACTAGTTCTGTACCTTCACTGAATTACTGAAGTCAATAAGCTTGGTAGATAAAACGAGCAAGAAAAGAAAGTAGGAGCAGAAATCCAGGAAGCATAGGGAAAGAGAAAATAGACAGGTTACATCATTACAAAACACAATATATACCATAACCTATGGAGAAGAGATTAGCTATGTTAAAGATGTATTTAATTGTAAATTTAAATAACATTTTTTAAATAAGTGACTCTTGAGTTGGTGAAATAATGTTTAACCCTGTATGACCTGAATATAGTTAACCAAATAAGACATTTTTTTAAGTAGGCTCCACACCCAGCATGGAGCCCAACGCAGGGCTTGAACTCATGACCCTGAGATCAAGACCTGAGCTGAGATCAAGAATCGGACGCTTCACTGACTGAACCACCCAGGCGCTCCCTGAAGATTTTCTTTTTGTTTTAAGCTCCTGAACTCATTCATTGTTTGAATGGTTTTACTTGGAATCCCAGTAACAAAAAGTGGCGCTGCTCATATGGGGGTAGGCTAGGTGAAATCAGGCTGTGTGGACCCTCCACAAAATACAAATTGAGAACCACTGTACCAGGGCAAACCCTTAATGACCGTCTTCAACACACATGTCAAGTAAACTTCTGCCTTTAGGGGACTGAACCTGGAGTCAAGACTCCTTAATCCTGCTCTATTGGAAGATGACCTTCCCAGCGGTGATCAGTTTCTATTGCTGAGCCTTGACAGTCCAGACAGGCTTATAAAGGAACGTTTCTCCTAGTAAACTCTGTAGATTATGTGCATCTTAACCCCCTGGGGGAAGCCATTCAAGATACAGATTAACTGGGTCCAACCCCAGACCCTACCAAATACAAATCTCTGGGAGCTGCATCTTAAATGAGCCACCTAAGCGAGTTGGATACAGAATGCCAGAAATGATTCTAACAGTGGGGAAAATCAGGGGAGTGAAATCTACTTCAGAGCCATTCATGAACTGCAAACCCAGATCCCACCATTAGCAGGCGCAGGATTTGCCTCCCTGTAAGAGGGCATTACTGTCCTGAAAGTGCTTTTGCTTACAATTTCTTCCTAATGGTGCATGAACAGCTCATAATCGAATCCTATGCCCTTGAGAAGAATGGGAAAAGAGCAGACCCAGCAGTGTCTTTCGACCCTGGAAAGGGCTTTACAGGTGAAAATTACACTTGAAGTACGGATAAATTGGAAGCCCTTTTTCACATTACTGAACAATCATTTGCTTTTTGAAAAGATTCAAGGCAGGCTCCATTTTTAAGCACTATTTCCTCTTGTACATTTCAAAGAGGTCCCAGAACAGAAAATCCATTTAAGAGTGGTTTTCGGGAACACATCTCGTGCATAAAGCAAAAATACACCTGGCCAAACATCTTGTGTAAGTTAAAAGAAGGGGTGGGAGGCCTGCTGGTCTTATAATTTGGAAGCTATCCTTAATTTTCCCTGGTGAAATCAGTAATGCAAATATCGCACGACTTCCTCTCCCCGCTGAGCACATCGATAGGATCACAGCCTATCGTTTTCATAGCCCTGTGGGTCAGTGACATCTGGTGAAGATCCTTGAATGTGTTCCCTGTGTCCCAAACACTTGGATTTGGGAGAGAGTCGAGTCAATGAATGAGAATTTTTTTGCTGTGGTGATTTTGGCCCTCTCTCTCTGGGAAGCTACCAATGTCTCCTTCCTCTTCTAGTTTTTTCCTTACTGCCTTTGAGCAGCAAACGCCAAAATGTAACACAAGAAATATTTGTAGGTCTTTTATGTGGCGGGTCTTGTGGTTGGAGGCGGGCTTTGGCCGGAGGGCCCTAGGGCAGGGGCTGAGGTACGACACACAGCCATATGTAAGAGTTCATCACTACCCTCATAAACTCAATGTCTACAGGTGGGAGCACATGATAGAAAGAAGCCAAATAAGTAAGGGGAAGGAGAATCCTGGGGCCCTTTCTCTCTCTTCCAGGATTTATTAACAGGTACCCTGAGGTCTGGGAAAGGCAGTTAGGAAGAGAATGGTCATGGCCCACCCTCTGATACTCCATGTTCAACGGGCGGCAGAATAAAGCCTCGGGACTATATAATACTTTGACCCTTTCCCACAGAAGGAAAGTTAAACTCGGTGCTAGTACTCTTCACTAGGTTTCAGCTCTCCCGAAATCTACCATCGGGGCCAAGGGCCAACAAGGCCTGGCGATATCCTGGCAGGATTTTTCCCCCTAACTGGGAGGAAGTCCCCCAAGACATCGTATCCTCCAAAGGCGTGATGGTTCTTTGCAGTTACCTTGATGTCAGCACTAAAGTTGTTGATTTTTTGCCAGCCCGAGTTTTCCAAGTGAAAGTTTGCCCATCTGAGCAGAAGCTCTTCCGGAGACAATTTCATAAGCTCCTCCAAAGTCTCACCATCTCGAAGTAAGGCGGCCAAGGCTATAAGGAAAAAAAAAAAACAACCACCACCCCACAACCAATATATTATATGACAATGGTCATTACAAGTTTTTTTAATTTATTTATTATTATTTTTTGATTTTTGGTCATTACAAGTTCACTCGGTCTTTGGACACTGTGTTAGGTAACAGAGGTGCAATGACTGGTCTGACCTAGTTCCTCATTTTTAGGTACTGATAGTCTAATAAAAGATAATATATTAGTAGACAATTATATGATGATCCAGATAGACACTGTTATGAGAATATATAGCAAATACATCATTTATTTTATTAGTCTTCATGCTCCAAATGGCAATAAGGTACAGCTTTTAAAACATTTTGTTATGTCGTATGTTTACCTAAATTGTCCTTTTTTTTTTTTTTTTTTAAAGATTTTATTTATTTGAGAGACTGTGAGCGCGGTGGCGGGGGGAGCAGAGGGGGAGGGAGGCGCAGACTCTCCACAAAGCTCGCCTCGGGGCTCAATCCCACAACCCTGAGATCATGAACCTAAGCCAAAATCAAGAGTTGGACACTCAACAGACTGAGCCACCCAGGCACCCCAAACCACTATGGTATTTATATTTAAGTGTAATTATTTGACTCTCAAAGGGTTAAATCTGTTTTTAAAAATATTTTTATTTTTTAAAGTAATCTCTCCACCCAACGTGGGGTTCAAACTCACAACCCTGAGATCAAGTGTTGCACATGCCACCAACTGAGTCGGCCAGGTGCCCCGGGTTAAATCTAATTTTAAAGGGATATAATTTAACTTTACGTTTTCTACAGCACCTAACATGTAAAAGCTGCTGTTATTTTGTTGTTGAATTGAATGTATAGAAGAAGCCAAGGGTTTCTGGTAAATATTCCCTATAGGGAGTAGGTAGAAGCAGAGGGTGTCTGCATAGAGAACAGTCTAAATTTTGGCATTGTTTTAGGAGTAAGTTGTGTAGTCCTAATGCAAAAATTACCTCCCATGAAATAAAAGGAGGTTTAGCTTGAACAAGAAGACTGAAACTGCCTGATTTCTTTTTGTTTAAAGATTTTATTTATTTGAGAGAGAGAGAGAATGAGCGAGAGAGCACAGAGATAGAGGGGGAGGGAGAAGCAGACTCCCCGCTGAGCAGGGAGCCCGATGTGGGGCTCGATCCCAGGACCCCGAGATCATGACCTGAGCCAAAGGCAGACGCTTAACCGACTGAGTCACCCAGGCGCTCCATGAAACTGCCTGATTTCTGAAGAGGTCTAAGTAATACCTTTATCAGGCAAATTTCATCTTTCACAGACTCTGCTTCACGCCACGTCATTCTGACGCTGAGGGATTTAAGCCAGGGCAGGAGCAGCAGGTCACTTGTCCAAGACCCTCCTTTGGCTGCCCATCTCCACCGCGTCAAAGGCTAGGGAGGACTAAACAGCCTGATATCTATCTATGCACCTGAGACCTTGTCAAAGAAAAGTCATTTGATTTACTATGTAAGCCAATGTGATTTTATTTTGCTGTTCCCTTTGCCTTTCTGAACGGACTTCAACTTCTTTAACAAGACAAACACCACTGTGCAGAAGGCCAGCAACGAGAGTAATTGTCTTTGTTCAAATATAGGTACCTCTGAGTGGATTGAAAGAGCAAGTGTAACAGTCTCAAAAGTGCAAAAAAGTCTTTCATGGATCGATGTGCAAAATAAGACCGTCGACAGACATTCTGGGGCCTTGAAAAGACTGAGAACCCCAAATACATATTCCCCAGAAGTAACTAGGGTTGAGAGAGCGATTTCTGGAATAAAATAAGAATACCTGGAGTGGTGTTTAATGTTTTAAGCTTTGCAGGAAGAGGATCATGTAGTATTGCCCAGGACACATGACAATTATATTATGCGTGCTTATACATCCTACAAATCCATGGTGTGATGTGAAACCCCATGCTGTAAAAAGTTCAGGAAATACGTGACCATCAAGGGTGGGGTAGACTAGTTTGAAGAGGTCTCAGTCTGGGGGTGAAGATGGGGCGGCAGTTGTGCAGGCAGATCAGAAAAGAAAAGATACCCAGTCTGGGGACCTTGGGAATGTTCCTTAAACTCTGTGCTTTTGTGTCTTTATTATAAAATGAATTCTAAAGCACCAGGCAAATGTGAATTACTACTAAAGAAGAAAAGTTGTAATTAGACTGCTTTCCAGAACAACACTATAGCATTACCTTCTGTTAATTCTAGTTATCATCTAATCACCACAATTAAGTGAAAGCATGACAGTCTGTGTGACCAGGAAAAAATACCCAATAAACAGCTTTCAAAATAATGACTGTGTTCCATTACCTTCATTCCTGCTTAATTCAATGTCGGCGAACAAACCAATCTTAATGATCTGCCAAAGCAGTCCCAGAACCAGATGCGGTTTCCCAGCCCGCAAATCCTCTGCACCGATGTTCACAACGTGACACCCAATGGCGGAAGCAGAGTTCAGTGCCAAGTTTAAGTTTTCCTGCAAGACAGCCAATGTACACATTTGCTTCTTGACCTTTCCAGTTTTTAGGGAGTCTACTCCCTTTACTGAAAATCATGCTCAACGAGGAAATTAATTTCAGTCACATATGATCCACAGAAAACAAATTCCAGGCAACAAACTCCAGACTTTGGTGTTAAACAAATCTCAGCCTTATTATTGTTACTGTCTTTTCCAGAATTCCGTGGGAAGTTAACTTGGTATTTTTATTTGGTCTCTTTTGAAGTACACAGACGTTGTCACAAAAGGAAAAGGCTGAGTGACTAGAGTCAGGATATCCATGCGGGTTAAGGGTCGTATTTCTTTTTTTCTTCTTAAAGATTTTATTTTTAAGCAATCTCTACACCCGACGTGGGACTCAAATTTATAACCCCGAGATCAAGAGTTGCACCTTCTACCAACTGAGCCAGCTGGGTGCCCCAAGAGTCATTGTATTTCTATTTTTTTTTAGAGATTATTTATTTATTTGACAGAGAGAGAGACCAGCAGAGGGAAAGGAAGAAGCAGACTCCCCACTGAGCAGGGAGCCTGATGTGGGACTCGATCCCAGGACCCCGGGATCATGACCTGAGCTGAAGGCAGACGCTTAACCGACTGAGCCACTCAGGCGCCTGAGTCGTATTTCTAAAAATGCCTAAATGAGAGGTCTATTCCATGCACCTGAAAAAGTTCTAGAAGTTGAATTCTCCACATCCCAAGAGGTGCTCTTGCCCGAGGGAATTTTGCTATCTCAGAGTATAATACTCACTTGATGGAAAAGAAAAATGCTCCATTGCTTAAGCATGCTAATTAATTAAAAGCTTAAATATTTTTGCTTATTTCTGCATGCTTGAACACAGTGTGTAATGAGGAGAACACAGGGCTTTGGAGTTAGACCTGGATTTGAACTTCAGTTCTAATGTTAACCCTGGGCAAGCTCCGGAGCCTCTCTGAGTCCCAGCTCTCCTGTCAAATTTGGATAATAGTCCTAAACTCAAGAGTCATTATAGGAACTAAATGGGAAGATACGAAGGGCAGAACTGATGGTCTACAGAATAGACCCTCACAAGGCAGTTTCCCAGAAGAGGGCAGGGAGATCAATGCGTACCTGAATGATGAAGGGTGTCAGTTTCTTCTTGTTGATTGCTCTTTCATCAATTGTATCAGGAACTGAAAGGTTGATCATTTTACTAAAACATAAATTAAGCAAGGAATTGGTTTAAAGAGCCTGTAAATATTCACAAATGTTTTAAGGCACATGACATGTCTCTCATGTAATCCGAAAAAATCAGTGCAATATATGACTTTTATCATGTTGATAACAAAAAAACTATGCACATGGAAAAAAAAGACCAAAATGTTTACAGTAGGTAGGTATTTCTGAGTTGGGGATTGGGGCATACTTTCTCATTTTAATTTCTTTGTATATTCCCATCATTTTATAAGAATGAATAACTTGGATATTGAAAAAACCTTAGAGAATACATTTTATTTTTATTTTTTTAAAAGATTTTATTTATTTATTCATGAAAGAGAGAGAGAGAGAGGCAGAGGGAGAAGCAGGCTCCCAAGGAGCAGGGAGCCCGATGCGGGACTCGATCCCAGGACCCTGGGATCATGACCTGAGCCGAAGGCAGACACTTAAGCATCTGAGCCACCCAGGTGCCCACTGAATACATTTTAAAAACAGATAAAATCCGACACGGAAATTGTGTCTCTTGACTGTAAAATTCACAAATAAGAATGACCATTTATTCACAGGAGGTAAATCTGTTGAGCATGAGATTCTTTCAGTCACCGTATTTGTTGAGAGCCTAAATGATGAGCAGGCATGATATTTGGTGCTGCTAATCCAGTGGTGACAGAAAGGTTCTACTAATTAGACTAGAATCTGTGATTTCTTTGGACAAATCTCATTTCGTAAAATTTGGACTTAGACGCTAACATTTTAGGTGTTTATAATACTGCCCCAAAATATGTGATTCTGCACAGGGAAAACCATGCTTCTTCCCATGCCAGGTTTATTTATTTAAAGATTTTATTTATTTATTTGACAGAGAGACACAGCGAGAGAGGGAACACAAGCAGGAGGAGTGGGAGAGGGAGAAGCAGGCTTCCTGCCGAGCAGGGATCCCAATGCGGGTCTCGATCCCAGGACCCCAGGATCATGACCTGAGCGGAAGGCAGACCCTTAACGACTGAGCCACCCAGGCGCCCCCAGATTTATTTTTTAACATTTTATTGAGAGAGAGAGAGAGCACAAACAGGGGGAGGGGCAGAGGGAGAGGGAGAAGCAGACTTCCCACTAAGCAGGGAGCCTGATGCGACATGGGACTCGATCCCAGGACCCCGGGATCATGACCTGGGTTGAAGGCAGATGCTCAACCGACTAAGCCACCCAGGCGCCCCTGTGTCAGATTTGAATATCAAATCAATAGCATCATGTGATTATCTCTCTGTATTAAAACACATGGGGGAATTATTTCTTTAGTGCCTATACATGGACGAAACGGGCTATCTTATGCTTTTTAACGGGGATCATAGTAGATGCAGGTGAAATGCAAAGGGGTTTGAATATCCTGACTGCAGTTGGGTTGGTCTTACACAGCTCCTCAGTGGCAGAGGCTGAAGACAAACCCAGGCAGACTGATTGTGGAGCATGCTCTTAGCCCGTCAACGGACAACGTGTTGATCATCTTACATCCTTTCTGCCAAGATACTGTTGGCTCTGGCGCAGCAGCAGGGACAAACACATTTTTCAGAAATAAGTAATTGGAGAGTGAGAACTGAAGAGGAGGTTCTCTTTGTATTTTGAAGCTATGGTACTTTAAAAATAAGTAGACACTGACATACTTAAGTCCAACAAAGTTGTCATGTTCTGCTTGCTCAAGTGATGAGAAAAACTGGAAGCTGGTAGCTTCCTTATAAAGCAGTCCCCAGTCTAAATGAGTGAGTTTTAGATTTGTATCTTGGTGGTACTTTCTTGGACACACCCAGACGACTTTCAATTCTAACTGTTTCCCGAGCTGAAGCTGTCGAGCACCCAGAAACCAATATATCAGTTATGTGGAAGGCTGTTTCGGAAATCGGGACACAAAATCAACCAACATCTTACCAAAGCACAATTCCATCACCAACAGCTTTGAACAGGTCGTCGGTATTTGGGTTCATGGGTATAACATGTCTGCAGTCAGGATCATTTTCCAAAGCTTTGTTTATCCAGTTAACAAAAGCATATTTTTCTTCCTCTATAGTCATGTTGAATAACAAGAAATTAGTTCATGCTCTAGGTTGACTCTAAAGCCTAAAATAATTTGTACAGTAGTGCTGAAAGTTAATGTGTCACAAACATGGGGTTCTCCACTTTGGAAACTCAGATACTTGAATACAACATGGCTATTACGAAGTACAAAATTAACAACAAAAAAATAGAGAGCAGGGTTAACTGATCCTTAGAGAAGTTAGTTACCAAATTCTTTAAAAATTATTACTTATATTCCTGTAGAGTTCTACTATAATAAAGCCTATCATTGCTCATATTGTATAATATATCCTGCAAGCTAACAAAGCCATACAATAAATACTTACAATGCCGTTATGGCAAGTATTAGTCCCAGGTCTAAATACGCGCCACAATGGGCTTCTGCTGTATTCTCTATTAGGAACCAATGTTTTTCTAGTGCCCCTTCTTACCATCATAGCAGGCACCCTAATTAGGTCACTGCGTTAACCTACCACATGTGAAACTCGTACTATTACCTGAGTAAGAATGCTGCGTTCCTTCACTGGACAGCTCGGAAGTGCCTCCCAGAGCACAAATCCCTTCTTTCCTGTTGATTGCTTTGCGGAAGGTTTTGGCAATGTCACTGCTTTTTACCTCTTGGAAAATCTACAAATGAAAATACGTTGTTAATTCACCATTCGTTTTAAATCAGGCGCAACGTTTTAAATAAAGCCCTTCTATCTTCTTTAAGACTCTGCTCACCTACATTTTCCCACATGGGTGGTGAGTCTTAAAGTAGATGGAAAACTGGGCTTGAGTTTTTAAGATGCTAAGCAAATACTACAATGAAAATGAAGCCAGATAGTCAATTGCACACACTTGTCAAAAACGTTAAGTGCCACATGCATTGAATCCTCTTTAAGCCGAAAACTAGTGTGGTTCAAAGGCACAGGTAAATCTGCTAATTTTCTACCAACAAGTAAGGCTTTGTTCCCTGGAGAGAAAAGGCTGAAGGATCCCCCTTCTTTAACTACAGTTCTTAGTGCAGAGAAAGATGAAAATTTATGACTCAACAAAAAAAACCTTTTTTGGGGGTACAATAGTAAGAGTTTGTTCAATCAAAATTTACAGAATATTAAGATGAAAAAATGGGTTAAGTTGGCAGCAAAAAGACAACTCTGGAGAATAAACCAAAAAAGAGGCTTTTCAGTGACTGTCTTGTTTGAGTGTTTATGAAATCCGGCTTCTCGTCACAATGAAGGAACATGGCTAACAAAATGAACCTGTACATGCTAATTGTACAAGAGCAGGTGGTAACAAAGCAAATTTCATACCCTACCCAACTGCCTGACTGAATGGACATTCTAAAGGACTCTCTCTATTTTTTAAAGATTTATTTATTTATTTTAGAGAGAGCACCCAAGTTGGGGGGGGGCAGGGAGAGGGGTAGAAGGAGAGGGAGAGAGAATCCTCAAGTAGACTCCCCGCTGAACACAGAGCCTGAGGTGGGGCTGGATCCCAGGACCCTGAGATCATGACCTGAGCTGAAATCCAGAGTTGGAAGCCCAACTGACTGAGCCACCCAGGTGTCCCAGGACTATCTATATATTTTTAAATACTGGAACTCACCTAAGCCCAAACTTGTTTCTGATCTACCAGTGCACATGGCTAAAGTAGCCACCTCCAGTAAAATGAGAGCAAGATGTAGCATCTTCATAAAAATTTCTTTAAAAGGGGCACCTGGGTGGCTCAGTCAGTTAAGCGTCTGACTCTTGATTTCAGTTCAGGTCATGATCTCAGGGTTGAACCCTGTGTAGGGCTCCATGCTCAGCAGGGCGTCTGCTTGGGATTCTTTTTCCCTCTCCCTCTGCACCCCCCTCAACCCCACATGCGTGCACGTGTTCTCAAATAAATAAAATCTTTAAAAAAAAAGGTGTTTACCACACACAAATGGACTTACAGAAGGACATGTATGACTCTAATGGAAGAGTCGCTGAACAAACAGAAAAGGAGTCAAAGGCCTTTGGCATTACTGATAGGTACACACGCACACGCACACGCACACCTCAGGAGGTGCAGCCCATGTTTGAAGTTCACAGACCAGGGTGACAATATGTAGTTGTTATCTATGAGAACAGGCCCGAGGAGAAGTTTGAAATCCAGCCCCATGCGCCACTAACCAAGCCCTGTGTCCTGCACAAGATGGCGGCATCAGGCCAAAAGCAGGGAGGGCCTTTTTATATTTAGGTTTCCCAGGCGGGAACCTTTTTTGTCATTAATCTACTAATCCATTAATACAAATCAGAGAGAAAGACTTTCTGTAACTGGTGTAACAGTTGTTATAGGTGTTGTGGGTAGTCCTCTTGCAAAGTCAAGTTCTCCTCTTGCCTTTCCAAAATCCTGACTTTCCTTGGACTTACAGACCCAATTTTATTTAGGAAAATACGGAGTAGTTCAGTTCCACAAAATCAAGCTTACTCAATTTCCACAGCTGTGATTTTTCTGCTCCACCTGTAATTTCAGAGGTAGAATTTTAGAAGGGGTGTGCACGTGTGCGTGTGTGTCTATGTCTGTATATGTATATAGACACATGCACACGGGCTACTCTAAATATTGCACACAACCAACTAAATACTGAAATCATTTTTCCTCCTTTCTGGCCATTATACGGACTCTGTTAAGTATCCATAGTGTAGAGCTGACTACTCATGTGCTCTGGGCAATTTCTGAATGGCTGAAATTATTTTTATGTACACTGATTTTTTTAAGACCAACTTTAATTTCATTCAATTAACCTCAACTTCTGAGCCAAGATTATGCAACAAAAGGGTGACCAGCGAATGTAGCAGTCTTCACTGTGATGCATTTGGTCCCCGTAACTCCTCTTTGAGAACTATATATCTGCTCAGTAAAAACGCAATATTAACTATTCTACCTCATTCTGAACTCCCCTTCGTTTAGCTAGACATTGTCTAGTAAATTAAAATCTGAAATGTGTGCTTTCCCTCATGACTGACATATCATAAATCACTGGCATGACAAAAAAAAAAAAAAAAGCATCCAAAATGTTATTGCTTCGGAAATGACCTATGAAAAGTTATTTTATTTTTTTATGAGGACTATTTTTGCCTCAAGATCGTTTGCTTCTAGAAATTAGGTTGGTTTCCATGATCACAACCGCAGCTGAAAAATAAATGCAAATTTATATGCAGCATGGAAAAGAGGAATAATACAAATAATAAAAAAGAATGCTGTATAATATCCTAATGCAATTACTTACTTCACTGTATTTAATTAAGCTCATGCTTGGGAACGAAAGCAAAGTTGCAACCAAATCAGTTAATTTTTAATTGCCTTACAAAGGTTATATGACCTTCGTTTTTTAAATATTTTTAAATAAATGTTTTCAGCCATGCTCAAACTTTCAGGTTCATGGTATTTTCCTCTGTTCCTTAGATTAATTAAAAAAAAATTTAAAGGGATAATTGAGGATTTATGTATCTTCAATGGATTCACCCCAGGAGAATTTGCATTTTATTTTCTACGGTAGGGAAGAAATTGCTCCAGTGGATGATAAAGCTATTTGAGTAGAAGCCCTTGGCTTAACAAGACTTTCTGAAATCAGAGATAACACAAGGCCAACTACTGTGCTAAAGTCTTCTCAATGAATCTTTTCAAAGCTGCCCGTTGTGATACTAATGAGCTCATTGTTTCGTGCTGTTTTCCCTCAAGGCGGAAGGACTGGCTTTGTCATGCATGAACAGACTCCGGGCGACACTGCTCGTTTCTATACATCTTACGGACTATATGTGTATATATATATATATATATATATATATATGTTTCTTATTCCTTTTTAAAGTTTCGTCACCTTTTCTAGCTCCGTGCAGGACTAGTGGCCAGACGAAAGCAATCCAGAGGCATAATGACTTAGGAGGAAGGAAAGATTTCAGAAAGAATTGCAAAATATTGACTGGCTTCCAGGTTTGAGGCTTGCTTCCAAAGTAGTACGTTTGAATTTTTTTTTTTTTTTTTTGGAATCGGTTGTAGGCCCAAGCTTAGTAGTAATAGGAAAAGAACACTGCCTTTTTTTTTTTTTTAATCACTACCTCCAACAGCTAACATCTACATAGCATTTGCTATATGCCTGGCACTGTTCTAAGCGCTTTACTTATATGAAGTGATTTAATCTGATGAGATCAGTGCTATTAGCAAAAGTCCTAAAACAGGTCAACAACTGAGTGCCATTATGCAAGAGCAAATTTCTCACTGTGAAAACAAAAGAGTTTAATGCAGACATCTCTGCTGAAAGAAAGTGCCACGCCAGTCTTTTTTTAAAGATGCAGGGAAAAAAAACCCCACCATTACCTTGTAGGTATAAAAATCCAGTAATGTCGTTTTGAGATACTTAGAAGAAACAAAATCAGGGTATTAAATTTAACTTTAACATTTGAGGTTTACATATAATTTAGGCGCTCTCTCTCTCTTCTCCAAAATTAACATAAATTGATTTTGTCTGTAGGCTGCTTTGCAATTAACACCTCTTATGCAGCAATTTAAATTAAAAAAAAAAAACCCAAGATGCAAGAACATGTTTATTTCTACTTCCTTATGTTAATACCTGATAGGAATAACTTGCTTCCTTTTTCACAGATGATTAAAATCTACCCATATTTTGACAATTTTTAAGCTGTCTCATCGGTGACAGAGCAGACGGAAGTGGACAGACATTTGGCCAGACACCCATCTTTCGGTGCGGTCATGGTGCTATCATTCTGAAACTTCAGGCTGTTATTTTACCATCCTTCCTATTGCAAATTTCCTTATACTCTTTCATTTTTCAAATCAAGAACAAAAGCCTGGATTCCTGAAAAGAGTATAAACATATCAATCCCTTCCAATTAAAAAAAATGTACATTTTAACCTAAAATGTCCTCATTAATATTTTAAAAAAATTCCTAGTGATGCCAAAATTAGTATGCACATCATTTACTTTTTAAGAATATACTAAGGTAATCAAACCTGCTCTCTTAAAAGCCTCCGGACAGCTCTGAAGAATCTGCAACATTTCAAGATCTACAAAATTCCATCTTTCCCTAAGATCATTTTTCTCAAAGACACTTTCATAATTTTTTCCTTAATAATAGTGGCCACACTGCAAATCTTAATGATTTAGGTACGTTCTTTCTAGTAGATTAAGATTCTGGGCAGTAAATTATTTCAAAAATAACCAATCATAGTTAACTACTGCTCTAAGCTGCTTTAAATTCACAATTCAACATGCAGTTCCAAGGGGAGCACGTTTACATCAGAGGACATGCGAGCGCTCATACTGCAAGTCAATTGCAACTTACTATTGAACACAGAATTCAAAACAAAAGGCTTTGGCAATAACTGAAGACAGAAACAGTGGGGAGGAAATCAGTATTTCAAAAGAAGCCGGCAAGAACGCTACCATTCTAATTACGACACATGTCTACATTTTTAAAACACCAGCCCTCCCCGCCCCGCCAAATGCTCTCAGCTCTGTAGACATCATTATTTAGTCAATTTGCTTCTGGAGCTCTTAACAGTGTTCTAAAAGAGTTAATTCTAATGGGAGAGAACAAACCAGAATTTCACTGGCTATAGTGAGCCTCAGTTACCATGGAAAAAGAGGGTAAGAGTGCTGGGAAGTTTGTGATAAATACGAGGCAACTAATTACCTGTTTGCAACACAGTAAAAGGAATGCCTAATTAGATCTAGCCAAACTCAGCCTTAAATTAATAGATCAAACCAATACGATCTTGAGGGAAGAAGAGGGAGCCGCTATATCTCAAATACTCTTTGTCAATGGCTATGGACTGAAAATGGCGCCAGCCACCTTGCTCACTAGCAGCTAAGGCATCAGGCTTCAGTAAGGAGTGCCACACATACGCTCTCCAGGCACTGAGCATGGAACCAGGTGCTTGGAAGTAGAAGAATTAAGTCAGCCCCAAACCTTGAGGAGTATCTGATGATACTAGAGAGGAGGACGAAAATTTTAAATGCCTCCTCCAATGGGCTAAAAAGATATGCTTCTAACTTTTAATTATCAAAATTATCACCCTAGAGAAAACCGTCCGGTTAAATACTACTAAGGCGAGAGTCGCAAACATCTTTTTAATCAGAAAGTTCAACTCGGGAAGCTTCCAAGACTGTGAATCAGGGTGTAGCATTAACATCTAGGAGCACCCTATTCCCCAAGGGAGACACCAAGGGAGACGGAAAGAGCACTTCAGGATGGCACTTAGCACCTTGAAAAATGCCCTTTAGTGAAGCCCCAGAGTAAATGGTTCGCCTTTCACAGCGAGTAGTGTGTTTTAGCTTTGATTCGGTCAGTGTTCTTTTTCTCACTTCCTTTGCTAAGATACTCTAATGGCTAAAAGAACTAACACATTTGGTGGGATGAGAGAAATTTCATTAGCTGTAACATTACTAATATGATACATTTAGGAACTTCATAGGACTTATTACTATAAGATCCCGCTAGACAAAGGAACAGTCATGACTCCTACTAATGGGGGATTTTCACATACTTACATAAACAAATTCATCGAAGCTTATCTTCCCATCTTTATTCCTGTCACCATCCAGCATGAGTTTTTGAATAATTTCTCTCACTTTATACCCTGGTAATGGCATATTGGCTTCCTTGAAAAGCTCATGAAGTTCATAGTCACAGATGAATCCGTTGCTGTTGAGATCTTTGCACAAAGGGAGAGCAGGCAAAAAAAAAAAAAAAGGAAAAAATTTAGGAGAAATAAGTTAGCCTCTTAGAGTATTCTTATGATAAGAGCATTTTTCTTCATCTGAGACTCAGTTCCTAAGCTCGCCTGAATACAGTGCTTGCTCTTCTTAGTGTTTGGTATCTAAGGTTGTTTAAAAGGGAAACACAAATTTTAACTGAAGGAGCACGGTTTTACATCATGTTTCCTGTATTTTAAAAACAGTGTATAAGTAGCTTCACTTTAATATAGCATCCCTAATACTAACAAAGTAGAGTTGCCTAATAAATTATTTTTCAATCACGAAGCTGACAGGACTTTTAAGAAATAATTAATAGACTACGTACCAATAAAACACCGCCATGGTATAAAACAGTTTCTACTGTATCTATTTAGGAGTTTTAAGCCCCTCATTCTTCCATTAGTCTGGTAGAATATTTTATGAATTGATGCTGATTATATTACTAAGCACACCTGAAATTAAGCTACCATCTTCAGCGCCATTTTTTTCAAGAGCTAATGTAAATAAACATCACTCTAAGACAAATATAGAGTTCATAAAAATAAATGCAGTCCTGAGTAATGCAAATGTTTACCATGACTCTATAAATAACCTTTTTATTTTTGTGCTAGGGCAGTTCTAATGGAGGACGTAGTGCTGATTATGCTTAGTCTGAAACTTTTAAAATGGGGGGGGGAGGAAGTGATCAATGACCAAAAGTTAATTTACTGGGAAAGAGGGCTAACGTCCTGAGGGTTGTAATCTCTTGGGCATATTTTTTTAAGTAAAGAAAACTGGACTTTCACCAGCAATTTCAAATACCTACTGTTCAACAACGCTTTTTATTCTTTAGGTCCCCACTGAATTTCATACATAAATTTAATTATTACAATAAAAGGATACAATCTCAATAGAGAAATGACTCAAGATAACCACAGCACTGTTCAAGAAAATGTATTGTGAAATTAATCTATTTGATACGTTACTTTAAAACGATACTGGGTATTGTTCTTGAAATGGGGGATGCTGCCACCAACAAAAGAGAAGTCCCGCTGCCTGCGAGCTCACATTCTCCACGAGCTCACATTCTAATGTCAACTACTAAGCAAATAACATATAAGGTGAGGTAGGACTATAAAATATAATGTAATGAAATATAACATAAGTGCTGTGATGAAAAATAAAGCAGGGAAAGGGGTCAGACTGGGGGCTATTTTGCCCCCCAGGGAACCTTCAGAAATGTTAGGAGACATTTTTGGTTGCATGACTGGGGACCAGGGTGAGGGATGGTGTGAGGATGCTCCTGGCATCCAGTGCGTAGCGTTGCCAAATACCTTACAATGCATACGACCCCCTCCTGCGATACAGAATTACGCAGCTCAAAATGTCAGCGGTCAAGGATGGCCACTTTGACAAGGTTATATCTGAATGAAGACTTACGTGAGGTAAGGGAGCAAACTGTGTGGATATCTGGGGGGAAGAGATTTCAAGTAGAGGAAAGAGCAAATGCAAAGTTTGTGATATGGAAGAGTATCTGGTACGGGTTCAGAACAGCAAAGATCCAGTAGGACTTGAGCAGAGTAAACAAAGGAGAAAATGAGGGATGAGGCCAGGGAGCTGATCACGTATACTCTTACAGGTCATGGAAAGTACTTTGAATTTTTTTTTTTATTTTTTTATTTTTTTAGGATTCCCCTTATTTATGAGAGAGAGAGACAGAGGACAGAGAGAGCAAGAGTGGGGAGGAGAGAGGAAGCAGGCTCTCCACTGGGCAGGGAGACTGACCCTGGATCATGACCTGAGCCGAAGGCAGACGACTAACTGACTGAGTCACCCAGGGGCCCACCCCATGGATCTTATTCTCAGTGTGATCTAAGTGTAATTCATATTAGCCATTTTGTGTCAACTATTAAAATATTAAATATCCTATATGAAATCATTTCCCCAATATTTTGAGGGCTGATGAAATTCTATATTTAATTTTAATGAAGTATACTTCTAGAGTCAAACAAATACTCTTAAATGTAATTGGCACATTTAAATCTACTGATTAGAGTATCTATACTTCTAAAACATCATCCTTAAACTACTCCAAACTTCTGAAAATCACGACTATTTCCTTCGACAAAGAGCACTTAATTTCCCTAGGGCACATCTTTACTTTCTTTGCTTTGAATTAATAAAAGGCCATACATCAAACACTTTACTAGTTAAGTGTTTATATGTAGAAATCAATCCAGCAACAACATCTGCAATTGCTAAAAAGAACAAAGTGATCCACATGGTACTGTGGCAGGATTTTAGCAACTTTGATGAATGAAATTCTTGAGTTTAAATATACCTCCTCCCACGCATAAACCAATCTGTTTCTCCCGTTTTATTTTAAAAAGTTAAAATAGAGGGGCGCCTGTGTGGCTTAGTCGGTTAAGTGACTGACTCTTGATTTCAACTCAGGTCATGATCTCAGGGTTGTGAGATCGAGCCCCACACTGGACTTCATGCTGGGCGTGGAGTCTGCTTAAGATTCTTGCTCTTTCTTTCCCTCTCTCTCTCTCAAAAAAAAAAAGTTAAAATAGAGCTCATTACTAGGGTCTAAGTGTGGCATAGTGAAAGATACACAGCATAGTTGAAGGGATACAAGTGGGAGTAATGTGACATAGGATTTACATAAGTCGCCTCTCTAGGTCTTCATTTTCCCATCTGTAAAAGAAGTCCTTTGGATCAAATGATCTCCAAGTTCCCTTTTTGACTCAAACACACTCTGATTCTAAATTTGAGTAGCCAAGGCTTCACAAACCACACACACACACACACACACACACACTTTTAAAAAAATATTGGAGGTACAATCATAATAAATATTAAAAACAAATATATAGTAATACCATTCTGATCACTGCTATATCATATTATCTAAATATAACATCCCTTCATTTTTAGATCTTTTAGGAAAAGATAGCTTATTCCTGGCCACTGTCAAAACTTTGTCCACTTGGCAATTTCTGATAGAAAAATATTTTTAAGGGGTGCCTGGGCGGCTTAGTTGGTTGAGCTGCTGGCTCCTGATTTTGGCTCAGGTCATGATCTCAGGGTCCTGGGATCGGGCCCTGTGTCGGGCTCCACACTCAGCATGGAGTCTACTTGAGGATTCTCTCCCTCTCCCCCTGCCCCTCCTACTCATGCTCTGCCCCTCCCATTCATGCTCTCTCTCTCAAATTAATAAATAAATCTTTAAAAACTATGTTTAAATGTATTCTACTTTACCCTGACTTCTGAAATGATGTATCTGAGCATAATTTAATCTGTGATTGACTCCAGTTTTGACCTAGCATAGAACAGGGGCTTAAATTGTTCTTTTTGTATTCTTGGTGATATAACAGAAGCAGAAGGCAGAGATTTTTAAAATAAATATTGGAGAACAGTGAATTCAAACCTACATGAAACTGACCACGGCGCCCAGAGTCTAGTCCATTTGGCAGTTTATTAGCCTTAGGTAGAATAGAGGTGTAGGCAATGGGGAGAATTAGCATTTGCGTGAGCCCTCTGTGAAATAACCTCTGCTGGGCAGTAATTAGAAGACAGCTCACTGATGTGATTAAAAGATGCCAGGAAGTACCCATCCTAAAATATAACTAACATAAAATAACCACATGTGGGAACTCCATTTTGCAGTAAGAGTGGTAATAAACAGATGCTGTTGATAACTGACAGGACCATTTTAAAGGGGGTTGGAGGAGGAAGACTTGGTCAGTACACAGCAATCTTCCTTATTAGGCTGCAAAGCTCTTGACAAACTCTTCTGAATCTTTTCATCTCCACCCCAATACGTGGCCCAGTACCTTGCATATAACAAGCGATGGGGCAAAAAACAATTTTTGTAGGACCATTGATTCTCAGGTATTAACCAGGAAAAGAATTCTCTAATCTAACAAGCATTTTAAAAACAGAATTAAACAAACAATAAGGAAAAAAAATATAGAAATAGCACTAAAAGACCGAATGGCAATTCACCAGGAAACCATAACGACAGAAATAACCCTTAAATAACATTTAATCTCATTCCCTTTGTTCTAATCCTGTCCCCACCCGGCGGCCTTCAGATCTGTAATTTGGTTTTCTAAGTGAACACACCCACCGAGGAGTACCCAAGTAGACAACCAGTGATGGCTTGTTCTCCTGTTCTAAATGTAGAAACCTGCTTTGTCTGTATTAAGAAATACCGCGTGCACTTGTTTGGCGGAAGGCAACCTCCAGAGCAAGCGTAGTACCTACTCTGTGGCAGGCACTGAGCTAGATACCAAAGATACAGAAATTAATCGGAGGGACTCTCTCTGGCTTTTACTTGAAACTGTGGCTTTAAAATCCTTGTGAAAATAGGAGTCACTTGGAATACCTAGCTATCCTATACCTCTCTCCCGAGAGGGGAAAAGAAGCATTGAACATATGCATCTAGTTTTACATATTTTCAAAGTTTTACCTACTCTGCTATTTTACCATATTTTATCAGCAGATCGAGCTCGTACTACCTCCCATAATCAAAGACATTTTAGTGTCAGTACTAGTAAATTATAGCCAGCCTTTCTTAGAACTCCTAAATCATATCTTTTTGAAGACAACAATTTCAATTTCAATAAAAAGGCAGAGGGAGCCTAAAAAGGCAGCTTGCAATTAATTTTACAAAATCTCCCAGCTGGAAAAGTACTTGAAAGACAAAATAGGGTGCAATTATTTTTAAAGAGTTTTATGCTAATTTTATTTCCAATCCCCCCCTGCCCCGCCAACACACACACACACACACACACACACACAAACACACACACTCACACACACACACACAATTATCAAAGATCTAATACGCTGTGCTTTGGAAAGCCAGAAAATGAGATAGCACAATGGCATTTTAGAAAGCTTCCATCTTATCGGTGACATTATCAACCAGAAGCCCAAAACGAGGTTTGGCGCTGATCTTTTTCTATTCAGAGTTTTGACACAAACATGAAAATTTAATAATAAACTGACCCAAAAAACACAGACCTAGATTGAAAATAGTTTTAACGACTGGAAACTAACATCACAACGTCCTGGCATAATGGCAGCCCTCTATTTTCTCATTAAAGCTGCCAATATTCTGGAAGCCCTTTCTGGCTCATTTGCCACATCTTCATTAACTACACATCGGCATGGGGTCGAACAGGTTCTGCATTTTGAAGACTCCTATTTTCAACCGCCTGATAAGGTAGATACTATCATATAGCCTGGATTATCTAGAATATTCTTAATGCTTCTGTGCAAGCAAGTCTCAACTTTGGGGTTCAGAAAATATGGTCAGTAGAGTCGACATTAACGAACGACAGGAAAAAAAGAAACTCCACACATCTCCCCACTGAACAAAGTTCCTGCAGAAAGTAAACAGCTGAATATTCAGTCCATTGACCAAGTGTTCTTCTTTTTAAAGAAAAATCATGACACTTAAAAAAAAAATCACTAACAGGCTCCCAGTGCTGCACCCGAGAGGCCTTTCATACTGGCTGCTGAATTCATCAGAAAGGAACCAACTGTTTGTAACAACAGATTCTCTCTGTCTGTCGCTCTGTCTCTGTGTGTGTGTGTGTGTGTCTCTCTGATGACACATGTAGGTTCACATCTGCATTCTGTCTTAAAAGAAACCCCATTATGCTTTTGTACCAAGTATTATTTTAAATGCCAGTTAACTCTCTCAACACCCTCCCCCAAGTAACCTTAAAGTAAATAAACTCATTATACAGCCGTGTTCCTGCAGAAGTTTGAATCACACCAAGAATGCATATCCTTAAAAGGAAATGTTTTCCCTCCCCTTGCATCCTGTTATTTAAGCTATTTTAAGTACTTGTCTGGAGAAAGCTGAGCCAGAATTCAAGTGGTTTTGATTTTAGCTGTTTTACACTGCCCATGTCCAGGTGGTATGAGGCACAATCTATCACTTCAAATGCATCTTTTGGGGTGCTACTTTGTCTTTTAATCTGACAGTAAGAAAGACTGGGATTTCCTTTGACACCCAGGTTGTGTGTGTGTGTGTGTGTGTGTGTGTGTGTGTGTGTGTGTGTGTGT
>NW_027397127.1:73431-84117 GCF_003265705.2 Callorhinus ursinus
GTGTGTGTGTGTGTGTGTGTGTGTGTGTGTGTGTGTGTGTGTGTGTGGCTTTAACCATCCTTGAATCTGTCTAAATCCAGTGTCTCTCTTTATAAAGAGGTTGCATATGTGAGTCCTCATCTGTAACACACATGCAACCTCTTTACTAACCCATCATGGACAGTGCGCATTAGGACCTAAAGAAGAAAACCAATCAAGTACAGATGCACATCCTTTCAGGAAAGCTGGGTTTAAAAGTTCCATTTAGTTTAACCAACATATCCCATGACATTTTCGCACTTAAAAAAAACTGACAAAAAGAATCTACGTGACTAACAGTAATGGATTTACACACGTGTGCGCGCACACATACACAATCTCAAATGCCCGTGAAAGCACACGAAATATTGATTTAGAAGACTCAGCCAAAAGACTTGTGCCGAAGAATTTAGATTATATTCCATCCTAAGATCTAAGCAGTAAAGTCAAGCTTTCATTAGGCACTAAAACCTTAGAGGCAGATGCTAAACATCTCCAGATGCTTCACTAAACATGAGGTTTGCCTTTCACAGCTTATACCTTTTGAGGCAGCTCATTCCAGCAAATGGAAGAGGCAGTTTAATGAGTCCCAGCTCAGGGTAGAAGTGAGGTCGCTCCCTAAGAGTTCATCCTAATCGCGGATCCTCAAAGATGGAGGTCAAGTATGGTTGAAGGCTGGGCAACATGAGAAGGCTGAAGCCAGGCAATCAAAAATGTTGTCTATCGATCCTTTTCCAACTCAAAATTTCCAGCAAGTTTGGCCACCAGGTTCCACCTGCTGCCACTCTCCCACTTTAAAAATACACATGCACCTCCACACATGCTCACATGAGCACATCCTCACACACATGCGCTCTTGCTCTGAAGCCCACCCATCCACAGTGAAGATCTCCAATCTTCCACACCACCAAAACATGGTTTGCAGACCATCCCAAGACCTCTGTCTCTAATATTCCACTGACAATTAACCAGATGGCTCGGTGAAACAGCACTGGTTAGTTTATTTTTTTGGCTGGCCTATAGGTTTTATTTCTTAAGTCGTAATTCAACAAATATGCACTGGTGTAGTTTTATTGAATACTAAAAAGTAAATTAAACCACTGTGCCTTTTGTGGCATCATCCTGATGTGGTTTTCATGCACTACAGAATATCAAGTAATCTGAAACAACTCAACTTCCTGAGAGGAGAAAATCACCACAACTAAAATTTTTTGACTTCATTTGGGGGGCAGCCATAAAGGAATATACCCACAGTATTCCTAGTCATTTATGAAACCCCATTATTCTTTTATTTCAAAAGTGCTGAATTTGTGTGTGTGTGTGTGTGTGTGTGTGTGTGTGTGTGTGTGTGTGTTTTAAAGCTCAGTAGCAGTTGCTTAGGAGAGAAAAAGTCAGATGTCAGTGTTTGCAGGACTAAAGCCAATCTGAAAAGATTTACATTACATGAATTTATCTTTATGACAAGTAATCATCCAAATGATTTCTAGCTTCCATAACAAGATTAAATTCTCAGAATGTAAAAGACATTTTCTAGTTGGTAAAATATTTACTTCCTAAGTGTTCTGAAAGTTTTATTTATTCTTCTTTAGAAAAAACTTATGCAGCATTTAAATTAAAACGGAAACATTATGAAGTAGGAAAAAAAAAAAACAAAAACAGAGCCAAGGCTTCTGCTATCCTAGTGGGAAATACTGGAAACAAATGTTGAGAAAATTAAAATAATTAAATGAAAATATACTGCTTGGAGCTTAACACTAAGCAGGTGCAGAAAGTGAGTGAAAGGAGAACTTTAAATCTTAATACTCAATTTATTGCTAGTAAAGAGAATTTCAAAGCACTATTAATTGATTGGACAAAACCTATGGTTAGTGGTAATTACAGAGATTTTCCCCACACACTATGATTTTGCTGAATTTCTAAAGAGATAATCAAGGCTATTATTGTTAATAGATGGGAAAAATCACATAATGATTTCCATATTTTGTCACAACTGAACAGAGACAAAGTGGTCCTCCCTACCCTCCCCCCACCAATAAGAAAGAATTGTCCTTGACAGTAAAGTAAGTTCTAGAGCTTGTTTTTCAAATCAAGTTTCCCTGAATGAAAAAAAAAAAATTTCCGTAACACCTTTGACAGTTGCCTGAGGGCTCCGTAACTAATAACTACAAACTACAAAGATTTTAAAGGAAAAATCAAAAGATTCAGCTGGATCTTTAAACACTTTTCTAAAAGACAGACTCCACACAAGCCTTTATTATGCCAAAAATATATATATATAAATTTTACGTGCTACAATGTAATGGCCAAAACCTCTAGCAATAAATAAATTCCACCATGATGAAAATCTTCATAACA
The DNA here is from genome assembly GCF_003265705.2 of Callorhinus ursinus. Taxonomy (NCBI): domain Eukaryota; kingdom Metazoa; phylum Chordata; class Mammalia; order Carnivora; family Otariidae; genus Callorhinus; species Callorhinus ursinus. The sequence continues at coordinate 75,805 of NW_027397127.1, forward strand.
AAGGCTCTTTTAGTTTACAGTGGGTAACAAAGTCTCAGTACGTGAAAAAATTACATATAATTCCTTGGGATTCAGTCAATTAAATATCAATTGCGAACCTAACATGCGTACAACACTGAGCTAGATACTGAATGATATGCAGAGCAGGCAGAAATCGGGAACTCCAGAATTTCTACTTAGGAGCATGTAGAGTAATAAGAGCCTCCATATCTTAGGAATGAATATATGCCTGTTAGGGACATCAATAGGATGTACGGTCTAATGTCCTGCCTTTGGGACTTTCTTCATCTACCCTAACCCCTCCAAGATGTAGGATTTAAAATAAGAGTAATTCTACGATGACCATTTCTTGCAGTCCAAGCTCTAACTGATCCCTCACTTAGTGCAATTTAACCCTGGTTCCTCCATGGAGACAAGTGGTGAATCCTCTTCATATCATTAAAGCTTGTAAGGAGCAATGAAGCTCTTTGACCGGTAAGAGTATTTCAGTTCCGTCCAGTAAACCATACTTGAATACCTTTACATTTTAAAAAGATACTGCACACAATTATTTCCAAGATGCTTCCCATGAGAACAAGGCCTATACTCAAGAATAACCCTTTTTTTTTTTTTTTTTGAGGAAGCGGGGTAAGATTCAATAATGGCCATAGTAAGTCCTGGTCCTTACCCAAACTTCTATTCATAAAGAAACAAATTAGACTGTCCCCAACACTGAGGGAGGATTGTAAGAAACAAAAAACAAAGTTCAAAGGATATGGAATCCTAAAACAATTCTGATAAGGCTATTTCTACAGAGTAATGAAATTTAAAAAATCTTGCAGCCAAGAATTCACGTGCTGTTTTCTCGTAATCAATCTTGTATCAGACTGGGTAGTACTCTTTGTTACAGCAGGTAGTATCTATGGCCAGTTAACAGATTGCATTTTTTTTTTCATACACACACAGAAAAGTGTGTTAGATTCAGGCCTATCCATTTTTTTTTTCTACTTGGAATTCTGATGAGATTGTGAACAGTCACTTTGGCTGGGGGCAGGGGTCATTATTCTTCCCAAGGCAAGCTGTAACTTACTAAATGCCTTCACAGACAATGCCGGCCGTGAATGTATGGGAGTAGAGATGTACACTTCCTTACTTTTCATTAATGAGATTTGCAACACAGGTCCAAGAGTTAAGTCCGATTTAAATAACAAATTATGATCTAACTTTATACCTTTTCATCAAGGAGATACCAAATAGTAGTTTGCCTCTCTAAGCCCGTGTTGACTCATGTGAGTACATGCATTAATGATCAGTTCTCACCCTGTTTTCCTTACTAGCTTCTACTGATTTGACCCGAGCACTGAAATTTGGAATGTAAATACTGTACACTGCTTCCATCGCTGCTAAATTCTAAGACATGTTCAATGAGGTTTAAGGAAAAACCAAATGGCGCGCTATGTCTTCCCATCTAAGGCTGATACTAGAACGTAACGTGGGAAGGCAGAACGGGCTGCACTGTCCAAAGGCACAGAAGATCCATGAAGGCAATAAAGCCAAGCCAATAGGGCAAAGGTAAAATATCATCTAATCATCATCTAACATTTTCAGGGGTCACACACCCCTCTGAGAATATGGTGAAAGCTCCAAATCCTCTCCTCAGAAAAATATGATACACAATACAATAACAACACAAAATTTGTTCAAAATCTTCAGGAGCCACAGCAGCCCCCTCGCCCCGTTAAGGACTGGTACCCTAGACTAAAAACCTTTGACCATAGTAGACAGATGGAATTAGAAATAATAGTTTAAAGTGTAGCTTCTAAAACTTTATCCCATTGATTTTAACTACCTTGCCCTAAGATTCATGATTAACCATTCACGTAATTTTTTAGAGAATTAACCTTCATTAGGGCCAAAGATGGCTTTAGTATAGTTAAAGCTATAAAAAAATACTTACCAACTTTTGCAAAGGCCTCTTTGAGTTCATCAAGCTCATCTTTGGAAATCTGAGTGGTAGCCATCTCCTCCATTTAAAGATCTAAGGAGGAAACCAAAAAGGTTTAAGACTGAAAGATTTTTGTGATGATTATAAGTATTCCTGTTAAATTCTCATCTTAGAGATAATTTAAACAGAACTGCGAACTGCTAAAACCATCTCAATACGTTCCCATATTTATAGCTAAAGTCATAATAAAGAAAGCAAACACATGAGAAGTCATTATTTACCAAAAGTTGTTCAGATAAAAATAGAGCTCTGGATCCTCCTTTCAAGGACAAATTCTTACAAAGAACCAAGGTACTTAGCAATGACAGGAAAGAGATACATAATAGAAATCTGTGGTTATTCATGTTAAAACCGAAAGTCCAAATTTTGTGACCAAAGATTAAGGGAATATATAACTGCGCTATTAAGCCCTATCTCTCTCTCTCTATCTTACTGGCTACTTCCATTTCTTCCAGCTTTATTGAGATATAATTGACATATACTAGTGTGTAAGTTTAAGGTGTATAACATGATTTGATATACTAATATATCGTGAAATGATTTACTACAATAAGGTTAGTTAGCACATCCATCACCTCACATTGTTACCATTTTTTCCCATTAAGTCACTTAAAAATGATTCAGTGTGAAGGGGCGCCTGGGCGGTTCAGTCAGTTAAACGTCTGCCTTTGGCTCAGGTCATGATCTCGGGGTCCTGAGATCGAGCCCCGTGGGCTCCCTGCTCAACGGGGAGCCTGCTTCTTCCTCTCCACCACTTGTGCTCTCTCGCGTTCTCTCTCTCAAATAATAAATAAAATCTTAAAAAAAAAAAAAGAATACAATATTCTTGATTTTGCCTCTTGGCCTACAACATTTATGATCTGGACCTTTACAGAAAAACTTTACTGAGCCCTGCAATAGAGAAAGGAGGTTTGTTTCACAATGGGTAATCCCCAAATACAAACTTATCAACAATTTCTGGACAAAAAGGCATGAAAATGATGATGCGTTCTCTGGGTTTGGTGGTTGTTTTTTTTTTTGGCTTTGTCTTTTTCTCAATCTTTTTTGAGGACTTTACTTTTATAGAACACTTTTAGGTTCACAGTAAAACTGAGCAGGAAGTAAGGAGCTTTCGGCCTCACACACCCCCTGCCCTCACATGCACAGCCAACCCTGTTATCAACATCCTCCTTTGCTGTGATCGAGGAATCTACGCTGACACATCATTCTCACCAAAGTCCATGGTTTACCTTAGAGTTCATTCTATGGGTTTGGACAACTACATGATGACATGGATCTACCGTTACAGTATCAGACAGGATAGTTTCACGGCCTTAAATGTGTTCCTCTTTCTTTCTTTTTTTTTTTAAAGATTTTATTTATTTATTTGAGAGAGCGAGAATGAGAGAGAGAGAGCACATGAGAGGGGGGAGGGTCCGAGGGAGAAGCAGGCTCCCTGCCGAGCAGGGAGCCCGATGTGGGACTCGATCCCGGGACTCCAGGATCATGACCTGAGCCGAAGGCAGTCGCCTAACCAACTGAGCCACCCAGGCACCCAAATGTGTTCCTCTTTCAAAAAAGTACTCTATAGGTTAAATTTCACTATCTATACAAAACACAAACTCTTTGAGATTGCGTATTCACCCCTTTTAGATATTTTTGTTAATAGTTAAAAAAAACTAGTCACCAACTCATCAAGAGAGAGCTGGGCCACACCTGTCTTTTTCACAGCCATAGTTGTTCTCTCTGGAACTTATCAGAGTCCCAGGCACACAGTAAGGCACTTGATAAAATAGTTCTTTACTAACCATTCAACAACTGTGTGCCAAGCTACGTTAGATAAATTCGTATTTGTATTAATTCCATGAACCCTGACAACAGCCTTAGGAGGTAAGTATTCTCCTCTTTTTTCTTATAACTTAGGTTCAGAGGGACCATGAAACTGGAATTCAAACTCAGCTTTCTGAAATCCCCGGGATATTTTAAATCGACCATATGATACCATTAGCCATGTTTCCACCACAATGCAATATACATTTCCAATGACTGGTATTTTCAAAAATTAAGTAAAAAGACCTTTATTTACTTATTTATTTTTAACCATTTTATTTTTTATTAAGTAAATCTCTACCCCCAACGTGGGGCTCGAACTCACGTCACATGCTCCACTGGAGGGCCAACCAGGCTCACCAAAAACAGACTTTTATCTTTTTTATTTTATTTTACTTTTTAAAAGATTTTATTTATTTATTTGAGAGAGAGCTAGAGAGAGAGAGAGCATGAGCTGGTGGGGGAGAGGCAGAGGGAGAGGGAGAAGCAGGCTCCCCGCAGAGCAGGGAGCCCAATATGGGGCTCGATCCCAGCGCCCTGAGATCATGACCTGAGCCGAAGGCAGACACTTAACTGACTGAGCCATCTAGGTGCCCCCAAAAGACTTTTAAAAAACAGAAAACAGAACTTGCTTCTTCATAAACCTTTCTTACCTATGATGTTAAAATATCACTAAAGAGGGAAAAACTTCTCAGTAGATAAGTTGGGTAAATCACCTTTCAGAGTAGTCTGAGGCTCTATATGGTTAAGAAAGATCTTCAGTTAGATATGGAGTAGGCATTTTCAAAATTAAGAGTAAAAAGCTACTTTTCATATGTTAAACTGTAATCTAATGGCAGTACTTTTAAAAAGTATCCTTTATTTTACTATTACGATGTTTAACACTTCTGATTTACAAACATACTATATAGGATTCACTACAATTTTCTTTACATACATACGTAGTCATATTTTGTTTCTTTTTTTTTTTAAGATTTTATTTATTTATTTGACAGAGAGAGAGAGCACAAGTAAGCAGAGAGGCAGGCAGAGGGAGAGGGAGAAGCAGGCTCTCCACTGAGCAGGGAGCCCGACGTGGGGCTCGATCCCAGGACTCTGGGATCATGACCTGAGCCGAAGGCAGCTGCTTAACAGACTGAGCCACCCAGGCGCCCCAGTAGTCATATTTTCAATACGAAATTATTAACCATCCCCATGAACTATACCATGTAGGACAATGGGACACAAAGTCTGAAAGTGAGACCATCTCAGAAAATCCAAAACATGTGGCCTCTCCTTTGTCTCTAAAGGTCCTTTACAGTTTGAGCAGTTTGTACATCAGTAATGATCTAAAGTATATGAGTTCCAAAAAAAAAGTGATTTTATTCTCATACTACCATATCCCCCCCCCTTGTTTAAAGATTTTATTTGGGGCGCCTGGGTGGCTCAGTTGGTTAAGCGACTGCCTTCAGCTCAGGTCATGATCCCAGGGTCCTGGGATCGAGTCCCACATTGGACTCCCCCTGCTCTGTGGGGAGCCTGCTTCTCCCTCTCCCTCTGCCTGCCATTCCACCTGCTTGTGCTATCAAATAAATAAAATCTTAAAAAAAAAAGCTTAAAAAAATAAAGATTTTATTTATTTATTTGACAGAGAGAGAGACAGTGAGAGAGGGAACACAAGCAGGGGGAGGGGGAGAGGGAGAAGCAGGCCTCCCTGCTGAGCAGGGAGCCTGATGCGCGCTCCGATCCCAGGACCCTGGGATCATGAACTGAGCCAAAGGCAGAGGCTTAACTTAATGGACTGAGCCACCCAGGCACCCCCTCCCCGTCTAATTGTCTTAAAGCCTAAAGTGACTTCTTTTACACTAAAGGGGAGCAAAATATACCACCCCAAAATATGCCTCTTTGGCACACTGATTATTTTAAGCTGGTTATTTTTAAGAACTAGCAAACACTGGTGAAGCTCTGAAAACTGAGAAGTTAACCTTTTGTATGAAATATTTACATTCATAAGGGAAATCTCCATTTGTCAGAGTGTCTCCCTGCTCTAACAGGAAGAGAATATCTAAATCTCTAGAAACTCTTATTAATGGAGGAAGGCACAGTCTTAAATCTGCATTAACAAGCTTACTGTTGTTTATTGTGCTTTTCCTGGTCACCTCCCATAACTGACTCCCCACCCCCAGCATCTTCTTTTGTCTTTAGCTGAAAGTGGTATTTAAGGTGGTGGCTTCAGCCATTTTAGGGAGTTACTCAGTCTTCCTGGGCTTCTCCCATGGATACAGAGGTATGCAGGTTGTTAAACTGTTGTTTTTCTCTTGTTAATTTGTCTTATGTCAATTTAATTAGACCAGCCAAAGAAGCTAGAAGGGCAGAATAAAAATTGTTTTCTCCCCAACAACACCTGTAACAGGCGACTTCAGGAGGCACATCCAAATAAGAATAAAAAGAACTGGAATATGCATATATCCCCAAAACAACATTTCTAGGCAAATTGGTCCAGGATAACAGAACAGTTGAATTTAGGAGTCTCTTGCTTAAGTAAACTCAATTTCATTTATTTATAATTATTTGAAATAAATGCTCCCCTGAGGCACCTGAGCTAAATCTAAGAAGTACAAAGTCAAATTTAAGAGCCTCACAATAGATGCCTTAGTTGATAAAAGTCACAGTTTTTTTTTTTTTAAAGATTTTATTTGTCAGAGAGATAGAGAGAGAGCGAGCACGCAGAAGCAAGGAGAGCGGCGGTGGAACAGGCAGAGGCAGAGGGAGAAGCAGGCCTCCCGCAGAGCAAGGAGCCCGTTGCGGGGCTCGATCCCAGGACTCTGGGATCATCACCTGAGCCGAAGGCAGATGAAACGCTTAACTGACTGAGCCACCCAGGTGCCCCAAAAGTCACAATTTTTAAAGTTGCTTACATAATGCAGGCCTTTTCCCACATGAATAAAAAAAGGTTTTTTTCTTAAGACTACTAGTAGGTATTTGATGGTATCTTTAAGGAAATTAAGCAATTAAGTACCATCTTGGGGAAAAAACATCACATTTAAGTAATTTAGTTAAGACTGCCTGTAGGTCTTTAAAATGAAGATTTTAAAGGGGCGCCTGGGTGGCTCAGTCGTTAAGTGTCTGCCTTCGGCTCAGGTCATGGTCCCGGGGTCCTGGGATCGAGCCCCGCATCGGGCTCCCTGCTCTGTGGGAAGCCTGCTTCTCCCTCTCCTACTCCCCCTGCTTGTGTTCCTGCTCTCTCTGTCTCTCTGTCAAATAAATAAAATCTTAAAAAAAAAAATGAAAATCTTACAAGTTAAAATTATAGACGCTCTATTCCTCTTCATGGGGCATTCACTGCACTCTAGGGCCTTCTCTCAAAGCAACTAAAACATCCTAGACTGGAGCTTATGAAGCAAAACCGAAGATATGACATCATTATTGCCCTGTACACGGGCAACAGTTGTTCCTCACCCAAGGTTGTAGGGTGTTACAATGGCAAGATGGAAAGACTTGAATGTGGACTCAGAAAGCATCAAGCAGGGTCCCGGTTTTGCTCTTTCCTAGCAGTGTGTCCATGAGCAAGTTTATTTCATCTGGCTCTCAGTCTCCTCATTTGAAAATAGCAACAATAATACCTCCTTCCCCAGGGTCCTCACGAAGATTAAGGATGGCATATGTGAAGGCATGCTGTAAACTATAAAATATTATACAGTAACTTCAAATCCTCAATGAAAGAAAATGGGGAGGGGCACCTGGGTGGCTCAGTTGCTTGGGCGTCTGCCTTCGGCTCGGCTCGGGTCATGATCTCAGGGTCCTGGTATCCAGCCCTGCATCAGGCTCCACGTCAGAGTCTGCATCTGCATCTCCTTCTCCCTCTGCCCTCCACCCCCCACCCCCCACCCCTGTTCATGCTCTCTCTCTCAAATACATAAATAAAATCTTTAAAAAAAAAAAAGAAAATGGGGGAATAAATGAATGTCTGAGTAGTTGTGAGAGGCTATATAAAAATAGGTGTAAGTTCTAGTAAGAACCTTTTAAATGGGGTGTATGAAAAGTTTTTCCATTTGCCCTATAATTATTGACTCCAGAGTATAAAGATGTCCTGTGTACATAAAAATTATAAGCCTTTAGTCAAAGTAATTTAAGAAGGATGGGCCCCACGAAAACCTGTCAGCCACTTTTCACCCATGACTCAATTTGGCTCCTTCATTAAGGCCAGTTTCTAACTACAACTTGAAGAGTGGCCAGGAGATACTCTCACAAATGCAAATTTTACTTTAAATATTTCGGGACCACTTTTAAAAATCACTAACAGCTTGTCAATATAATCATATTCTCCCCAATCTGCACATTTTCTTTTCATCAGCGATGAAAAGTAAAAGGTAGAGAGGTAAGAAGTAAATTTGCTTGCTGAACAGAAGTTTAACTTCAAGTTCACAGTATGTGATTGACAGGCCAAAAGAAAGTCTTCCCACAAAAGTGAACTTTATTTACATGGGAGAGAGAGAGAGATAGAAAGAAAGAAAGAGAGAGAGAGAGAGAGAGAGAGAGAG
>NW_027397127.1:84217-148171 GCF_003265705.2 Callorhinus ursinus
AGAAAACAACACAGATCCTCTCTCTCCCTAAACATCTGAGACAAAGGAAAACAGATTTTCAAAAAAAGGGAATAAAACGAAAAGCAAACAAAACCTTGTTTGTTGGTGTTTTTCATAAAAGGATATGGTGTACAACTGGGTCTGAATTCAGGGCGTCACCCGTAGAGAAATCTTAGGCCAATGAAGTCATCCCTAATTACAGAGTTTGACTAACAATGCGGCAATTATGAAACCACTCCGCGGGCTCATTTAACTACACTCAAACCCTGAACACAAATCTTTGCTGAGAAAGGTGTACGTACAACTGACTACCTGAAACTATCAGTCAAAAATTCTGAAAGGTATTTGATGGGAGGGGAGGAGGGGTGCCTGTTTTCAGCCCCTACAGCGATTCAGTGGAGGCATGCAGCCAACTGAGTAATCTATTTACTAATCTCTGTCATTCAGCAGCACGTGGGGCGGGAGGCAGGGCACACACGCTGGGAAACTCATCCGTGGATAATCGGGAGTTGATTATGAACTCTGTATTTCTTCTTCCGGAAGCTGAAAGGGAACGACAGGAGAAACGCAGGGGATATTCACCCAGAAGCTTTATCCCAGCCACTAGCAGGCCAGGTAAATACGACTGGGAAAGGGAGGCTGGTTACTTAAATCAGAGATTTGGCAACACATATTTAAGCTCGCATAGCCGCCATGAAGGAGAGAGCAACAAAGGGTGGACAAAACATGGAAGAATACATTGTTTCACAATAAATGAAAACAAAACAAAACAAAACAAAACCCCACAGCCACGGCTAAGGGTGAATAATTCAACAGTGGTCAACAAGAAGGGGTGTATTTGTCACCTTCCTTTGTCCAAATCAGGCACTGCTCCGGAACACCCACACTTCACATACTTACCTGTACTAACAGAAACTGCCACCCTGTCTCCTCCCGAGTCGGGTAAGTCAACAGCACTAGTCTCCAGGTCACATGGGTGTTCAACACTGAACTCGAGCTCACCGACTCTTCCCATGATTACTCAAGCTCCACACCTGTACTTCCAAGTGACTTTCTACAAGATTTCAACTTGACTGTCTACCCTATTTACTCACTTATTCATTTATATCCAGGCCTTAATGGAAGGCTTATTAGGGGGTACCAGGCACTGTGTCGTGTGCTGCACAAGTAGGGAATTAGGACCCAAAGTCCCAAGAGCTTACTGTCTAGTGGGAGAAACAGAGAGAAAGACAAAGACAATACTAGTGCTCTCATGCTATTAGAGTCCTATTTCCTGAGTGGTGGAGTGAGAGCCGTGGGGTTCAGGAAAGGTTTTCCAAAGAGGACTTTTGAACTTTATCCTAGAACCTAAGTAGGAATTCCTCGGACAGACATCACTGAAGGCATTCTAGATACAGAGATGTGAAGAGAAGATTATATTCTGGAGGTGGAAAAATGTAGTTGGTTGGAGCACTGTGCCTGGGATTTAGGACAGACTTGATTGGGAGCCGAAGGTCAGGGTCCACTTTAGAAGGGCTAAACTCGGAGCGCCTGGGTGGCTCAGTCAGTGAAGCGTCTGCCTTCGGCTCAGGTCATGGTCCCAGAATCCTGGGGTGGAGCCCCGCACTGGGCTCCCTGCTCAGCGGGGAGCCTGCTTCTCCCTCTGCCTCTGCCCCTGCTTGTGCTCTCTCTCTCTCAAATAAATAAATACAATCTTAAAAAAAAATTTAGAGGGTCTCCACTCAAAATCTGGACTTGACCCTCTGGTCCAAGGGAGAAGGAAGCTGAGTGAGGAGGATTCCAGTCAGGAAAGTCTAAGTGTCTACACTGAACTTCCCACTGAATTAGTTCCCATTTTCAGCTATCTCCCCTGCCAAATCAGGTGTCCCTTTCCAGTTCCCCACTTTGCTCTGTCTCTAGAGAAACAAAGGGAGGGTGAAGTAAATAAGCAGTCTGGATTCTTCCATCATACCCCTGGATCACCTCATGTCTGACCATGAGGTGTCCAAAAGCCTTTGAGTTGGTCTATCTCCAGTCTTGTGTCCCTCCAAGGTGATCTTCACACTGCTAGCTCCCTGGGGAGAAGACCGACGATCGAGTCTACAAAACACAGAGTCCTGCCTCTCTTGCACGGCATTCAAGGCCCTATGTGGTTCTGTGTTGAGACCTGCCTATCTCTCCGATGTCACTTCCCATCACGTGCACGGCCCCCTCGACCCACGCTCTAGAAAGATCCCATTTCCCAAGCAGGCCACCGTTTCCTACCCCCTGTTCCTTCTCCTCTGTGCCTCTCTCCGTGGAATGCTCTCCACCCATCTCCTAACCCAGCTCTACAAAAGCTTCAGATTGAACCCACCTGAGATCACAATCCTCTCTGCCCAGGACTGGCTGTGTTTTCTTCTGTGACAACCAGCGTAGGACTCTTTCAGGCAGCTCTGATTTTATTTTATTTTTTAAAGATTTTATTTGTTTATTTGAGAGAGAGAGAATGAGAGATAGGAGCACGAGAGGGAAGAGGGTCAGAGGGAGAAGCAGACTCCCCGCCGAGCAGGGAGCCCGATGCGGGACTCGATCCCGGGACTCCAAGGGGGTCATGACCCGAGCCGAAGGCAGTCGCTTAACCAACTGAGCCACCCAGGCGCCCAGGCAGCTCTGATTTTAAATATCTCGTTCTACCGTTGGAGCCTACGTACCAGTGTTTGAGTGGGAAAATACAGTCACCACAAGGATAGCATTTATAACAAAGCTCTTGGATGGAAGGGGCCATATCCCATTCATCTTCATATTCCCAGCCCTGATCACAGTGCCTACAGAGTAGGTAATGATAATAATTAAGATAATGTAATAACATACCATTGTAAGTTTACATTACAGCTGACATTTACGGAGGACTTATTATGTAGGTGCATTCTGTGAAATGCTTTATATACATTATGTACGTTACGTCTCAGAAAAAAACTCTGTAAACCGGGTGATACTGTTATGCCCATTTTACAGATGAGGAAGTGAGCTCAGAGAGGTTGGGTCACTTTCCCAAAGTCACACAGCTCTTGAGAGGTAGAGCCAGGCCTCAAACCCAGGTCTGCCTGCCACTAAAGTCAGTATTCTCAACCATTTTGCTATGTAGCCTCCTGAACAACAGCTTATTGAATGAATTTATTTCCCCAATAAGACTATAACCTTATTAGAGTGGAGATGCAGCTTACTTATCTCTGTATTCACCACAGCCCTTAGAATAATGCACAAACACAGTGCATTTTCTTTCTCTTTTTCAGAGAGAGAGACAGAGTGCATGCAAGTGGGGGGGAGGGGCAGAGGGAAAGGGGGAGAGAGACTCTCAAAAAGGCTCCATGCCCAGCGCGGAGCCAGATGTGGGGCTTGATCTCACAACCCCGAGATCATGACCTGAACTGAAATCAAGAGTCAGACTCTTAACTGACTGAGCCACCCAGGTGCCCCGACAAAGCATTTTCAATACATATCTTCTGAATAAAAAATGGCCCACGGCTAGTGCCCACAACCATGTCAACCATGTCCGTCCCCTTTTAGGAAGCTATCATTGCTTATGCCTAAAACAGCATGTCTAGTCTCTGCCTGATACTCAGGCCCTCTAGAGCGGTCCTACTGGACACATCTAACCAGTTTTACATTTCAGCCACACTCCCAATTAGCTTTTCGATCACAATTATTCTCCTGAGCATGTCCTGTTAACTCCTACATCAGTACCTTTTGTTTTATCCTGCCCCTCTTCCTCTTTCCCTCCCTCCCACTAAGGACTCCCTCTCCTGTATCCACCTCTCACACTTACAATGCCCTCCTAATTTTTCTTCTCTCCCTCTCCAAACCCTATTCACCCTTCAAGGTTCAGCAGAAGCCTCACCCTCTCCCAAAGCATGTTTCCCCAGGGCCTCCGCCCCCTGCCGCCCTTCCTCTTCAAATCCCACAGGCTTGAGAATCCTGTAACAAAATCTGGCAATTTCATTATGGCCTTCCTCCTCTAGTTATGTTAGAGGATGTGAGGACCGCCTGGCTGGGACATCCGTCGTCCTACCTGATTCAGTTCACCTGCCTCCTCCACACAGCTCCTCAAACTTGCTTCAAGAATAATCTTCCCCAGTAAGAGAGATTCCGTCTTTGACTAATAGCACACAAACGCTTGTCTAACTACTTGCTCTGCTGGTCTCATTTTGAGACTGTTTGTATCTCAAGAACAGCGTCAAAACTCCGTCCTCCTCTTCTATACTCCCACCGTAATAATCCGCTGTCGGATCCCGGGTAGAGGCATGGCTCAAAAAAATATTCCAACTGACTGCAAGGTTTTGAAGGTTTGAGTGATAATTCCCAGCATGCCCGATATCCAATGACTACTGAAACCATCGTAGGGAAAAAACAAGAGCCTAGGGTCGTTACATACTTTGCCCAAGACACAAGGCTGTGCAGCAAACGTCAAATTAAAAGATTGTGAGTGAAGGTAATGAACTACTGTTACTGTAAAAGCAAAACCAAGGAGGCTACACACTGCTTTGTGGAAAGCAGGCTCATGCCAATTAGAGACTACGCAAGATCCTTGAAAGGCTCCTAACAAATGTGACCATGGTCCTGAGAAATATGCAGTTACCAGAAAACGTAGACAGTGACTCCCCTACCTAAAAGCAACTTGCTTTTGTTACTTAAAGGATAAGGGGGTTCACTTAATCCTTGAGCTGAAATCACTAAAACGGATTGTGGAAAACACACAAAATACAGGAAACAGGTTCAGTAGACTATGTACCGTGGAATTCTCAAAGTTCTTTCTTCAGAACATTCATGTTCAACGGGTGCCGACAATAAGGCCACACTTTTAAAAAAGTAAGGACACCAATGTCTCCCTTCTCCTGTGGCCCATTCCTTCCTCGGTCTGACAGGCTTGTGCTTGATGGGATTTAAAGATTTTATTTATTTATTTGAGAGAGAGAGATCACAAGTAGGGAGACAGGCAGGCAGAGGGAGAGGGAGAAGCAGGCTCCCCGCTGAGCAGGGAGCCTGATGTGGGGCTCGATCCCAGGACCCTGGGATCACTACCCGAGCGGAAGGCAGGTGCTCAACCGACTGAGCCACCCAGGCGTCCCTTCACGGGATTTAAATATGACTTCATTTCAGCCTCCTAAATGCTAAGTATTGTGAACAACCACTCCCACCGTTATCAGTGCTAATAACTTAGTATAAACATAACCAAACACTCAAGTATCTATGTGATTTACTTAAGAATTATTTTCATACGTAAGCCATCACTATGGCACCCATAGTTTCTTTTTTTTTTTTTTCTTTTTTTTTTTTTTTTTTTTTTTTAGTGATTAGTTCTTAAACTTAACAGCTGACTTTTCTCAAGGGTCAAGGGGTTTGGAGTCTTTGTGCGTTTCCTTTTAGAAAATTTCAATGGAGGGGAGCCTGGGTGGCTCAGTCGGTTAAGCGTCTGCCTTCGGCTCAGGTCATGATCTTGGGGTCCTGGGATGGAGCCCCGCATCCGGCTTTCTGCTCAGTGGGGGGCCTGCTCCTCCCTCTCCTGCTGCCCCTCCCCCTGCTCATTCTCTCTCTCTAGCTCGCTCCCACTCTTTCTCTCAAATAAATAAATAAAATCTTTTAAAAAATTTCAATGGAATGTGTATTATTGGAAAAGTGAAATGTGCTACTTGGTACAGGAGTAACTGTGAGAGCTTAAGAGGTTATGTGCATCTTTCTGAATTTAATGATTTGTTGCTCTGAAAGTCAAACAAGTGAGTCAAACTCTAAATGCCCTCATGCATCACAGGTTCTTAGTCCTGAGAGTTAAGGAAAGGTTTGAGCAGAAAGAAGTGGTGATGGATGTTACTGTCGATTATTCCAGCAGTTCAGCATCATTACAAATTGCTTCTGATAGCCGATGTGGACAGCAAAGTTCTACGAAAGCAATATTCAACATGCACAGCATACTTTGTTCCATGAGGTTGTCTTTCAGGCCTAGATCTTCTGCTAATTCTACTTGATGCTGCAGCCATAAACTGGTAAAACTAAGCAGAGGACACGGATAGATGACCCCAAATAAAACTGACAGCATTTTCCCCTGAGGCACAGTTGTATATGCCGTTAGGTTATACGGTATTGAGGACTTGAGAGTAAAGCAACTGGCTGATGGAACATAAATCTGGCTATATTTAGCAACTACGCTTCTATAATTCATTTGGATTAACATAACATGAACACAAAAGTATATTACTTCAGGTAAACAGAGTGTATAATTTCAGGGACATTTGGGAGGTGACCTGAAAAACCTTACCTACTACTTCCATGACAAAGTAGGTTTCAAACTCCAGATGGATGGAGAAATGAACTTTGGAAGGCTCATCAGTGACTGAAGGCTAACTCTACCCTTTATCCCACCCCACGTAGCTGCCCACCTACAACAGCAACTTTGCCCTGGAGGTCGCCTTGAATGTTTAAGGAGACTTAAACATTAGCTTACTATTTAATGTGACGAAGAGATTGTTATCTCCTGCAGGTATGCTGCTCCAACAACACTTGAGATGCAAGAGAGAAGTATAGAGGTTTTATTAAGAAGTGCAGGGAAGCAGAGATGGCTGTTACTTGGGAAGTCATGCATGTCAACTGCATAGCGTTAATTAAACTAAACTATGTTAGCCCTCTTCTGACTTCTCTAGTACCTACAAATAATTAAGCCATCTCAAATTCTCATTTGCATTGTTTTAAAGATTCCATTTATTTATTTATTTTGAGAGAGAGAGAGAAAGAGAGAGAGTGCACAAGCAGGGGGAGGGGGAAAGGCAGAGACAGAGGGAGAAGCAGGCTCCCCACTGAGCAAGGAGCCCGAGGCAGGGCTCGATCCCAGGACCCCGGGATCAAGACCTGAGCTGAAGGCAGATGCCCAACCGACTGAGCCACCCAGGGACCCCTTGTTTGCATTATTTTAAAGGAGATGCACCACAGCGTCCTAGTTGCTAACCACTAACTCCCCTTACCCAATTCCTGTAGCTCCGCCCCCTTTCATTGCAGGATGACCACCTACTACTCTATTTCTTCCACCAGTCTGGGAGCTTCTTGAAAGCAGGGCTGGTATCTTATTTGACTTTGTATCTTGGCTCACAATAAGCACCTACCAAATGTGTGTTGAATAAATAAACTCTGATGGAGGCAAGTAGGGAAAGTGAACATCTTTAAACACAAGGCAGGCTAAATAGTTGTCTCCTGTGGTTTTAAAAATGCATATTCTATTAGAGAAAGCTGTGAACAAAACAGTCAAGACAAAATAATGTTCCTGCATTCTTCACATGCAATTGGCCTATTAGCATGCTTTAGCTATCTACTCTTGTTTAATGCTTCAAGATACTACAAAAACTACTCAAGATGTTTGCAGCCTGTCCTTTGAATTTAGCCGAAAGTCAAACAGAAAGGCTTTTTTTTCCTCCCAGAAACAGTTTTTACTTGTTACAATTTTGACAATCAAGTAGCACATTTCACTTTTCCAATAATACACATTAGGCACAAATCGTGCTTTGACAAACCTGCAATTTATAGGTAAAAGTAACGTTTGGAAATAAATGTAAATTGCCCCAAACTAAATTTAGCTATACTTAAATGTTTTATGAAAATTTCCAATAAACACAAAAAAGAAAATAGTAAACGCTCATTAACCTACCACCCAGACTCTACATTGATCAGCATTTCCCCTCGGCCTTCTTCATCTCTTCTCCCTTTTCTGTCACTTTCCTGAATTATTTTAAAGCAAACCCAGACATCTCATGATTTTGCCCTACATAGCTCTCTTAAGAAATGAGTTCATTTTCTGGAAATACCTCTATTCTATTCTCGAATCCGGCATAAGCTAGATTCTAATCGATCTTTTTTTTCAAGTACCAATATCTATGAGTCACTTAAACCCCAAAGGGTGCCCAATCGTGTCATTTCCTGGAGGAATATCAAATACTTCCATTTAAAGTAAACGTTTCTTTCTTCTTTTTGTACTTAATAAAAAAAAAAAAGGAGATAAGACCTTAAAGTAATGGCTATTTAAAAACAAGTTAGTAACTTTTCCAATAAAGGAAACATTCAATTCAATTTAGTCAGACTGAAGACATTCTTTACATTCTTACCAGTCAAGAGTTTTACAGATATTTCACATATGTCCTAATCATATTCTAAAATCCCCTTTCCCTGTGATGAATACTATATCAAAGCCAAAGATAAAACAACAAAGTGACACCTCTCCTTCTCCTACCAAAAGCCAAACTTGTATTAACTCCTTGGATTGAAGCAGCACACTCTCCTTTACAAAGGTCTAAGCCTGTCTATATTTCCGAAGTAAACATTGACACTTTCCCCAAATATCCGAATAATTCATGAAAAAATACATTTGCGGGGTGCCTGGGTGGCTCAGTCTTTAAGCGACTGCCTTCGGCTCAGGTCATGATCCCGGGGTCCTGGGATCGAGCCCCGCATTGGGCTCCCTGCTCGGCGGGAAGCCTGCTTCTCCCTCTCCCACTCCCCCTGCTTGTGTTCCCTCTCTGTCTCTCTGTCAAATAAATAAATAAAACCTTTAAAAAAGAAAAAGAAAAAGAAAAAATACATTTACTGCTAAAGAAATTACTGCTAAAAAAATACATTTACTGCTACCCCTCCCTTCACATCGGAGGGGTACTTCATTGTCCTTTCCTATGAAAATTAACATTGAAGCCAAGGGCAACCTTCAGGTGTGTGTGTGTATGTGTCTCTGTGTGTACTAGACACACACACATACATCACAAGGCAAGATCAGACTAGTTAACATGCTTCAATTCAAAACAAAATATTAGGACGCACAACTCAGAAATCACTAGAGCTACAATTTTAGCTTAGACTCTGAGCTAAGCTGAAAGCTTATCTGTTAGTCACTAAAAGTGCCTCCTGCAATGTTACATACCCTGCTTCTATGTTCTCAAATATAGTACTTGTTAACTGAGAAAACACTTCTTACTGCTTACACGCATCAGAGTTGGCTATCTAGCTCTGCTCAAACAAGGAGAAATAAAACGTCTCTGATCACCAATGGATGGAAATCCCTGACGGGTTTGTGGGCACCAGAAATCACCATCACTACCATGTTACAATAACAGCACCAAAATTTCAACACCAATGATTTTCAGGTATCTTGTAAAATATAAACAAACAGTAACACAACTTTGTCATAAGTCGTTTCATAAGAGCAGAATACTCGTCTAATCATAACCTATTCTGTCATGACAGCTACCTCATCTTTTCCACACAATTTTGAAAAACCATTTACGGATCAAAGGCATCAAAGGCATCTGAAATTCTACTCCCCCCCCAAGATATAAACTAATAGTTTCTGTATTTAAACCTCTGAGCCTCTAACGTGATAGACACAGGTATATAATTAAGATTTCAAACGCAATTTTTAGAAAGTACAAAGTCCCTAGAATATTCCCCAAATAATGAAAAGGCAGAATATAAAGAGATAATTTTAGATTCTAAAACTTCAAAAATTTTCTCTTTTCTTTGGTTCTCCTTGAGTAAGTAACGTTTAGAATGCATCTCCAAATGCTTAACTACCCAAACACATAGTAAGAATCTCAAGCTTTTCAAATAAATTTCTGCTTAAATATTCAGTCATCGAGAAGTTAGAGCCTAACAAAATAGTATTAAAATAGTTACCCTTCCGCGACGAGAGCAAACCTGTTTCTTTCTCTCTCGCAGCACTAATAGAAGGAACCTCCCACGCCCAGAAAGCCAATCTGGAAACCCAACATTCTTCTTACAATTGCAACTTTGGAGAGCAAGTCATAACACTTCCTGCTAGAAAAAGAGAACACCCTGACAAAGGAATGATACAATGCTTACGAATCCCCTTCCTGACAGCCTTGTGGTATTCTGCCAAATATTAATAAATTCTAACTTTACGAGATGTAGCGAAAAGTTAAATTTTTTTTTTTTTTTTTTAAATTCCAGCTCCGCTGAAATCCTGCAAGAACACAAGGGAATTTAAAAGTTGGTTCAGGTCAAATAGCTACAACCCACATACCTATTTAGAGCTTGAACATTAGCCAAGTAACCTGCTTATTTTAGAACACATGGAACCAGCTTCTCCCCAGTGCCCAAGTCACTTGTCCATAGGAAAGTACATTACTTAGAAAGGCAAATGAACAGTCTCGGACTACTTGCGTTCTCTATTGTTCATTTCAGTCTATACCTATTCATGCCTTCATACAACATTTATGCTCCATACACTAGGTGTTGTAGCATTTATTGCCAAGGATCTAGGTCTTGTTTTCTTTTGAAAAGGTCAGCTATTGAGTGTGGGAACTGTATTTTCTACAGGCACGGCACACAGGAAGTAAGCCAATACTTGGCTGAACTGAATAATTTTCTATTCAGGGGCAGTTCCACAGAGTAGTTAAGGGCTGTGTGAGTCCTGGGGGAAGTTGCTTAAGCTCCTGTGCCTCTATTTCCTCATCTAGGGAGGGTAATAGTAACGACCTCAGGTAATAGTCACTATCTTGTACATTTGTTGGGATGCTTAAGTGATCTAATATGTGTTCAAAATTGAGATCATATCCTGGCACATGGTAGGCATTGAGTATGTGATAATTGGTAGTCTTCCTACTGAAGTTTGCTTTTAAACCAATCGAGCAATTCCAGTCAGTCAATTGCTAAATTAAGCAAATGGTTCTCTGTGAGTGCCTTTTAGGGGAGAGAAGAGAAAATCCATAGGGGTGCTGTGCCAGGCTCAAGAGACCATTTCTAATACTGACATGGGGCAAGTCGATCATTTGAAAGGAAAGGGGGCACAGCGCAAGCGTCAGGGTCTTAGGAGTCTGCCAGACTTGACTTCTGCATGACCTCGCACACTACTTTAGCTTCTCTGAGCCCTAGGTTCCTATCTGTATAGATCGAGCTAATTCCACATACTTCACAGGGTTACTATAATGATTAAAGAATGTCTGGCTCCATCGAGGTGCTAAGTGGCAGACATTATTATGAACTTTCTGGGATATAACATGCGTAATACCGTCAGTCCTATCTACCTAATACGAAGGACAGTGAGATCAGAGACACTCCAGCCCCCCCCTTTTTAAAAGATTTATTTATTTGAGAGAGAGAGAGAGCACAAGCCAGGGGGGAGCGTCAGGCAGAGGGAGAAGCAGGTTCCCCGCAGAGCAGGGAGCCCGACATGGGGCTTGATCCCAGGACTCTGGGATCATGACCAGGGCTGAAGGCAGACGCTGAACCGCCTGAGCCACCCAGGTGCCCCACTCCTGCCCTTTATAAATAATCAAAAGCAAACCAAAGCATTTTCTGACAACATATTGAATTCTCAAAATAAGGAGGCAACTCCGACTCCACTTGCTTATAAAAAGGTTCAGGGTAGTCCACGTTATGAGGCAGAGTGTTCTCCTGTCCTCATCACTAACTGCCATTAGCGGACCCTGGATTACATTTTGTCTCCTTAATGGAAGCACTTTATTTCATCAATCACAAAAACTGCATGAAATATCAAAAGACAACAAATCCGGAAGAGAAGGAATATAGCGGAAGGAGCCAGAGGATGTGTTTTTCCATCTGTCTCCGTGGCTGACTCACTACGTGAAGCCCCTTCAACGTTCCGGAGTGTCGATTTCTCCATTTGTAAAAGTGAGCACAGCATTATCGGCCTGCGGCCTGCCAGGGAACATAGGACATAGTAAGTACGTCTCGAACACTTGGAGCTAACCGGCAGGAAGGACATACATGTGCGTATTATCATGCATTTTACAGAAAACCGGGGGTGCAGACAATTGCCTCAGGCAAGGTGACAGTATCCGCCTTAGACCCGAAATGGTGGGTTTTCCCAGCCTTACCTTCTCTGCGCCACACTTGTCCCGTCCAACCACTTAGATGGGTCTGTCTCAAGGGCTATGGACCTCTTCAATAATAATGCTACCTGGGACCAGCTTCCCTTGACCTGCCCTTGGCCATCTGGAGGGAATGTGTCTCCTTTCTAGCTTTGTGAACTCTAAGGCTAGTCTGAAATCACAGGGAGATCCCGTCAACACCCAGTCTCTGGTCTTAAAGTCTATTGGCAACATCGCAGAACGCAGGTAAACTGCAAAACCTCGTGAGGTTGTGAACGTTCCCGGGATGGATGGATGGATGGATGGATGGATGGATGGATGGATGGATGGATACTCCCTTCAAAAAGGCCCATCTTCTCCTGAGGAACTACGAGGCCATTTTCGAAAAGACAGTTCTACCGCCTCAGTAGTTGAACCAGTTTTAGGCTGCAGCCCATTTTGTAACCTCAGTATCTCATCCTCTAAGGTATGTGTGGGTGTGCAGGGCCAGGGTTGGGGGGCGTGTTGGTGCGTGTGCCTGCGTGTGACTCTTGTGTGGGAACAGAATCTCTGCTTTTACTATGGGTAGTGAAAGTTGGTGTGGGAACAGAAAATGGCGGCAGGGGTTGTGGAAGACGTTCCACGTTTTCTCTAAGCAGGCCACACAATGAAAACCACATTGGCGCCGCATTCCAAATCCACCATGATGCACGCTCAGATGGTACAACTAGGTCCATAAAGTGAAAAGCTCACACATGCGTACCTGTGGATGGACGGACACACACACACACACACACACACACACACACACACACACACACACACACACACACACACCCTAAGGGTGGAAAGGAAGGAAAGAGGCACACCCAAAGTTGCCTGAGAGTTTCACAGACGTATCAGGGTAACTCTCATTCAAACGTCATGCTCTCCACCACACCCAGTACCGAGTATATTCTTTCCATGTGTGACATATACACTGTGCTTAGACACACCTCAGTAACACTGACCTATTGTCCTCTAATGAAACACGATTTTACCCATCTGTATGCCTTATAAGGGGAACAAAAAATAATAACACTCACAGTGAGTGAAGCTTCAAAGCAAAGGGATCGTACAGAGATTACAGGCAGGGAACTGCTACTGTATTTTGGACAATATTGGAAAGTTTAGGAAATTTATACTAGGAACAGTTATTAGGTACATGAACTTCCTGTGGCATGGATGTGTCTGCTTTAACAATCAAGTGTGTCTGGCTTATGTTATCATTCTTTTCATATTTGAGGTGGAAATAAGCCACAAATATATCTTCATTATTTCAGTATTCCAAGGGATGTCTCCTCAACAGTAAGGATGTATTAGCTCTTTATTTGTGTAACAAAGTAATCAAAATCTTAAAATAGTATGTCTTATTATTACACATTAAATTATATACTTTGTCCTAATGCACTAAAACAAAAGGTTGAAATACATAGAAGGTAGTTTTAAGCATTTGAGTCCTCCAAAAATAGTCAACTGAACTACAGACAGGGTAAGGAACCGATTTAAAAGACATCTGTTGTGACTACAGTTAACAATACTGAAATGTATATTTGAAGTTTGGTAAGAGAGTAAATTCTAAAAGTTCTCATCATAAGAAAATCTAACTATGTCTAACTAACTATGCGAGGTGTTGGACATTAACTAGCCTTTTTGTGGGGATCATTTCACAAATATACATACATCGAATCATTATGTGGTACTCTGAAATTAATGCAATGCAATGTTAATGTCAATTACATCTCAATGACACTGGGGGAAAAAAGCCATCTGTGTTATGTTCATAGAGAGTAAAACCATACAAAAGAACAACTCAGATGCCATACACCTTTCTATCCTGAGGGTCTCATTCCAAAAAAAAAAAAAAAAAGAAGGAAAGAGGAAAGAAAAGGAAACAGGAGAGGAGAAAGGAAAGGACCAGAAACAACAACAACTCAACGATTCCTAAATTTTTGGCCTCGGGACTTGAGAACCCCAAAGAGATTTTTGATATGAGGGTTAGATCTATCAATGCATTTATCACATTAGAAACTACAGCCGGGAAAATTTCAAGGTATTTATTTAAAGTAACAATAAACCATCACATGTTAACATAAGTAACATCTTTAATGAAAATCACTAGATTCCCCCCCCCAAAATGAGTGGAAAATGTATTGTTTACATTTTTGCAAACTGCTTTATCATTTAACTTAATACAAAGACAAGTGGATTTTCATACCTGCCTCTGCACTCAATGTTGTTTTAGGTTCAAGTGTATTCAGAAAATATGGCCTCGCACAGATACGTTGTTGAAAGAGGTATTTTAAGAGCCCTTTCAGATAATTATGGATATTCTTCCTTATAATGCTACACTGAAACTTGAGAAGTGGTAGTTTCTTAAATGTTAGTTACAGTGTGGAATTTGATACCATACAGATGAATTTTTCCTACTCTGTTACATTAAAATCCATTGGTCTCCCTTGCACATTAAATGGGCCTTTTAGGGGCATCTGGGTGGCTCAGTCCTTAAGCATCTGCCTTTGGCTCAGGTCATGATCCTAGGGCCCTGGGATCGAGCCCCACATCGGGCTCCCTGCTCGGCAGGAAGCCTGCTTCTCCCTCTCCCACTCCCCCTGCTTGCGTTCCCTCTCTTGCTGTGTCTCTGTCAAATAAATAAATAAAATCTTTAAAAAAAAAATGGGCCTTTTACCCATGCCTGATTTTGTAACATCACGCACGGGTCATTTGGAACAATACTGTTTGACTAATGTAGATCTTCCAAATGTTGTCCCACTTCATTTTACAATATCTAACAAATCACTTTCATTAAAAACACCACTGATCTCAGAAAAATCTATGTATTGACACTTGATGGCTGATGCAAGCTTTCAAAATTTTGAATTTTTGCCTGAGAGCTCTAATTTTATCCTTGGCAACAAATACTCTCAGTTGTTTGCCTTGAAGTAACAGGCACACTTGGTTCATTTTTAAAAGTTTTTAAGTAATCTCTATACCCAATGTGGGTTTGAACTCACAACCCCAAGATCAAGAGTCGCGTGCTCTCCCGACTGAGCCAGTGAGGTGCCCCTCACTTGGTTCATTTTTGATAAGATATCTGCAAAATACTCAGGTCTGAATAATCAGTTAGTGTGTCATTCAATCTTTCAAGTAAAAACAGTTTTCTATTTTGAAAAGATGCGGCTAATTTAGCTTGCAACTCAAACAACTGCACACGTACTTTTCCTCAGAACAACCAGTGTCCATCCAGCAGAAAAGCTTTAAATATTAAAAGATGTATGCCCAAGAGTTCAGAGTTAATAAAATTAAATTTTCCTGCTTCATTAAGGACATTCATAAATGAAAGCCACGTTGTAGGTCTTTAACTCTAAGGGTATGGGGTTGAATACAGTGACTACTAATATTGGGCGGTGCCGCTGCTTTGCATCTTGCTAAGGCCCCAGGTAGTTTTACCACCATTGCTTTGGCACCTGCGGTGCAAATGTCAACAAAGATGAAAAAGCAAGTAACATCTTAGTGTCAGTATGCAAATAATTTTGATCCCCAAGGGCCCATAGGCCAACACTTTTTTAGAGAACTGGTGCTTTATTTAGTAACATTTCTCATGGAGTCATCGAATTTTAGAGAGACAAAACACAATGTGTGTAGATTTCTTTTTAAAGATTTATTTATTTGTTTTAGAGAGAGAGAAAGCATGAGCAGGAGGGGCAGAAGGAAAGGGAGAGAGAATCTGAAGACTTCGCACTGTGTGTGGAGCCTGACGTGGGGCTTGATCTTACAACCCTGAGATCACGATCTGAGCTGAAACCAGCTGGATACTCAACCGACTGTGTCACCCAGGCACCCCAGGTGTGTAGGTTTTGACAAGAAATTTCAAAACTGAGACTACAATTACCAGAATTGCATGGATAGGTTTTCATGCGAGTTCTGTGGGTGCTGAATTATGAAAAGAAAATTAATGCATTGATATCAATTCTGAGGGGACCATTATACAGCTTATCCATTCCAAGGCACATTTTGCAGAATGAGGTTCATGTCTGTAAGACATGAATTTATCATGATAGTGTAGTTGAGAAACTTTTAATAAATTTTTAAATTAAGAATGGCAATATATTTGTTACAAAATTGTTTCAAAATACCCAGCTCATGGGTGGCAAATCAGATTTATCTTCTGATAAACAGTTAAGTGTCTCTCTGACATAAACTAAAACGCAAAGAAAGGGTTTGAAAGTTAAAGTCTGTGTGAAATGCCAAAAGTATTACTATATTAAAATATTAAAAACTAGGGGCACCTGCCTGGCTCAGTCAGTAGAGCATGTGACTCTTGATCTCAAGGTCATGAGTTCAAGTCCCACATTGGGCCTAGAGCTTACTTTAAAAAAATAAAAATAAAGAAATAAAATATTAAAAACTAGGTGTGCTGTGGGGTGCCTGGGTGGCTCAGTCGGTTAAGCTTCCGACTTTTGGTTTAGGCTCAGGTTGTGATCTCATGGTTCAGGATGGAGGTGCATGTTGCATGGCTCCGTGCTCAGCAGGGAGTCTGCTTCTCCCTCTCCCTCCGCCCCTCCCCCCACTCGCATGTGCATTCTCTCTCAAATAAACAAATCTTTAAATAAATACATAAAAATTAACTTTTCATTTTATTTTTTAAAAGATTTTATTTCTTTATTTGTCAGAGAGAGAGAGAGAGAGAGAGAGAGCACAAGTAGGGGGAGGGGTAGGCACAGGGAGAAGCAGGCTCCCCGCTGAGCAAGGAGCCCGATGTGGGGCTCGATCCCAGGACCCTGGGATCATGACCTGAGCCGAAGGCAGATGCTCAACCCACTGAGCCACCCAGGCGTCCCAAAATTAATTAATTAAAACAAGATATGCAATAGTACCTATGGATAATATATGGGGTATTTTAAAGTAAATCCCAAACAAATAAAAAGGAAGGGGAGAGAAAAGATGAAATAAGAACATCAAATATTGATGACTGTTAAAGCTGGGGGTAGAATTCACATATGCTATTTTACTTTGTATGTTTGAGAATGTCCATGAAAATACATTTTACAAAATTCCATGTGCTTAGAAGAGAGTATTCAGTACACTGGCAAGCAAAAATAAAATTCCTAGCTTATCTTCATTCACTGAGACAAATATCAAATGAGCATCCGCTCTGTAAAAGGCACTGTACTCGATGGCATCAGGAAATATAAGGGTTATGAAACATGCCTTTCACACCCAAAGGGCTCACTCAGAGCATCTGTGTCCATATATGTCATGAATTACCTAAAATGGTTATAATGGCATATTATGCTGCGGCCGTCCTTGGGGGGGACCTATCCTATTGCAAAGCACACACTGGGCCCACTGAATTGTCAGTCATCACAATCCAATTTTCAGAAAAGAGAAAGGACAAACAGCAGGAAAAGAAAATACAAACAGAAACTGAGACATGAAGAAACGAGAGAGCCTCTCTGGTGTTGCTCTCTAAAAGGAAATGAACAAGGGATGTAAGCGAATATGGGCATGACCACATCATGTTTCCACCACAAAGCCATCATCTTATTTCGCTGCAGGACAGGAACCATCATGTCATATCCTTTGACTCAGCTCTTGTACAACTCACATAGGCAAAAATAACTGAGCAATACGTTCATTTTCCGTGGAGAATGCTAAGTATTCTAGAATCCTTCAAATGACTGAAGGCAACGTTTATAAATGCCATACGTTAGGGCTCCTGTGTCCTTTTCACCCCCTCCCTCCACACGAATTAAAGCCCATCCTGAAGAATAAATCCACACGTTAAACTAGTAACATTCCTCAGTTACTCAAGGGATCTGATTATAACATTAATAAGTGAAAAATAAAAGTGACAAGCAAAAAATCAATTATTTCCTTATCAGGTTCCAGCCTCCTGCCATGGATTCCAAACAAATTGTCAATTTTTCCCCTATTCCAACTTCAGATAAAATGTGTAAGAGTTCTCGAGACTCATGCAATGAAAGTCTTCAAAAGCTGAGAGTATTAAATGATTTAAAATTGCTCTGCTGCTTCAATATTTAATATTTATTAAGCTCTAGGAAGGCAGTGATTTGTCTGCTTCGTTTACCAATCTATCTCAAGCATCTAGAACAGTGCTTGGCACACATAATACATGACAATGACATTGCGTCCAAAAGGAATTAAATTCGGGGCACTTGGATGCCTCAGTCAGTTAAGCATCTGCCTTCGGCTCAGGTCATGATCCTGGAGTCCTGGGATCAAGCCCCACACCTGGCTCCCTGCTCAGGGGGCAGCCTGCTTCTCCCTCTCCCCACCTGCTCATGTTCTCTTTCTCACTATCTCTCACTCTCTCTCTCTCTCAAATAAATAAATTAAATCTAAAAAAAAAAGGAATTAAACTCATTTGCTATGGTGGTTTATTACATAACCAAGAGCAAACTTTTAGCGCTTGTAATCCAAAACCAAATATACACATAAAAGGCATCTACTCTTGTCACACTGGGTGACTCTACAAAATAAGAGGATTTCTGAGAGCTAATCTGGCAAAACAAACTGTAGGTAACATCTTCCCAGTGGCACCGAATCCAGGATCATAATGAAATATGAAGGGAAGGATTCTTAAAGTTCTCTGCTCTTAGGAAATAAAGGCCCTTTAGAGGAAAGAAGTGGAATGGAAAGTAGAAAGAACTCTGAATTTTATCGACTTTTCCCTCAAATTTACCACACAAAGAAAGAAAAATCTCACTTAGCTGTCAAGACACCACTGCTGATAGTTTTCTAAACTTTAAAAGAGTACTTTTCAACCTCACAAGGAATACTGAAACCTTCAAAAGAAGCACGGCCTTAGCATTTCCTGCCTGCCTGCCCTAGTCCAAGATTAGCCTTGTCAGTTCTTAGGAAGACCTATAAAACCCCTTTAAATGACTAACTCAGATGAAGTGGTAACATGAAGCAGTAGTTTATAAAACGCTGGTTTCTACTTGTTACCAGATGTTGCCATCACTTCAAAGTGTTAAATGCATTCATGAAGGGGTTCAGATATATTTGCATGTGAAATATTTTCTGACTTCCGCTATTACTGTGGAGACATGTTCCCAGAGAAAAATTGTTGCCTCATTGTCTAATAAAACATCTTTAAGGTTGCCAATATTCACTTCAAGAACCACCAAGTACTCTAGGTGAATCTAACCCTTCAATGTAATTCTTGCAAGCACCTACATACATTTTCAAAACACAACACAAATTAATTCCATTTCATTGGGAGTTTGCCATGAACAGCCAGCTTAAAGGTCTAGCTTAAAAATCCAAATTTTTGTGTATGTATGCTTTTGGAATTTTTTAGGCAAGTACACAGTCCCCAGCCTTACCCCAGGTACCAGGTTACTTTACTAGGTATCATTTAACAAATGCACAAAGTTTTCTGCTTCTATCCATTCTTTTATGATTACTTTCTTTGGTTATGTTGCCATTAATTTTTATTAGCTTAATTAAAAGATTTTTTGCATCTCCAGAGAGAGTTTAATTCAACAACAATGGTCGCTATTTTCCACACATAATGGTCATTTGTTAAATTTAGCCCAACACAGAATCCTGAACACAATGTAGGGTTATCCTTAAGACTGGCTGCAAAAATACTGTGGTCTCATAGAGTGTTATCTGCCCTTACTATTCAAACATGTGGGAGATGCCCCATAAATGTTATTAATTATATTTTTGCTAAGATGCCCAAATTTTATTTCTTTGAGAATGAAGTTGAATCTATAAACATTACACTATGCTGGCTCTGGTTTTGAGACCAAATTATAACTGACCAGTGCTGCTTGCTCAATATTTTATTTGGCAATCTGTTAGCTGGTACAGCTAAAAAGTCTCATTATAATTCTGCCACAAAGCAAATGGCTTGTATGGCCTTCACTTGCTAAAAATCATATTGTTAGCAAAAAGTCACCCACACCAGGGTAACTTCTTCCCTCTCTCAGTTTATCCCTTTCCCTGGTACTATGTTACCTCAGAAGTTGGCTAAAACTGCTAGCAGTGTTCTTTTAATGGGGTAGACTGTCATAGGCTTAATGATTCTGAGAATTCATTGCTTTATTTTTTTTGCAAAATTTTTAAAGATTTTATTTATTTGAGAGAGAGAGAGAGAGAGTGAGCGAGCACATGAGCAGGGGAGAGGGGGAAGCAGGCTCCCTGCTGAGCAGTGAGCCCGACGTGGGGCTCTATCCCAGGACCCTGGGATCATGACCTGAGCCAAAGGTGGACACTTAACTGACTGAGCCACCCAGGCGCCCCTGAGAATTCACTGCCTTAAAGAATGCACTTTTAAGCCTCTCATTAGACCAAATAAATACAAACAAATGTAGATAACCTCTATGTGAAAAAAGAAACTGGAATATCCATTTATGATGGGCACCATTTCACTGCATTCTTCCTTAAATTACATGCTTTTTTCGATTACAGGGAAGGTTATGGTGCAGCCGTGGCCATTACCTAAACAAAGTTAGGTGTAGGTGAGGGGGAGAAACAATGGCTGATATTAGTGGTGGTAAAATTCACTATAATGATTACACTAAAACAATGAGCCATAGGCTCTAACTTAGGGAAGTTTTCATTATTGAGAAGTTAATTCTGCTAACTGTATTTAAGGTAGTATAGTTGGACTGTGATTTTCAAATTCCTATCTAAGCCTAACCACTTGATACCACATACATAATGTTATAGGCCACCAGTGATATATTTTGTTAAAGCAATAAAAGCCGATCTAGAATATAAGCAGGATGGGAAAGATAGCCAGAGGTTTTTTGGTGTATCCACCCTGAATCCTTAAGCAGAAAGAAGGGTGGAAAAGCTTTATCTTGAGAAAGCAAGACAGAAATGAAAGCACGATCTCATTCACTTTCCCTCACCCAAAAGCAACAAGGTGACATTTTCTCTTCTATTCTTCTTCAACCCTAATCAATTTAACAGTCCCCTTCTTTTTTTTTTTTTTACACCTAAGTTTCCAAGTGTCCTATTTAAATTAAGAGGTTTACCAGATTCTTTTTGTAATTTTTAAGACTTTCTTTTGCAGAATCAAAGATCAAAGCAGGAGAACGCACAAAAGTTTTCATTTAAAACTTTTGATTTACTATTCGTGAATAACAAACACATCGCAAACTTCAATACCCTAAATCCCAATGCTTTAGCGGCATATTCTATTTTGCTATTTGAGGAAATGCATTTGTTTAAAACAACAGGAGAGGTAAACCATAATTTCCTTAAGGCAGAACAATAGGTTTAGGAACCTTGCACACAAAAGTCTAATGTAGGGGTGGGAGGGTGGGGTAGGGTCTTAAAAATTCTGGAAGTAAGCCTTCAGAAAAGTTTTAAATTAAAAAATAGGTCAATGACTTACAACCTGAAAGTTATGTATCTAAATCAAGAATGTGACATTCCTTTGAAAAACAGGAACGTTTCCAATTTTGACAATCAAAAAAAGGCATCCAAGTTATGTCTGAAGAGAAATGACCAATTAATATTCATTCAATGATTTAAAAATCACAGCAGTTGGGGCGCCTGGCTGGCTCAGTTGGTGGAACGTGTGGCTCTTGATCTCGGGGTCGTGAGTTCGAGCCCCACGATGGGTGTGGAGATTGCTTAAATAAATAAAAAAATCTTTAAAAAAGATAAATAAAAAATAAAAATCATATAAACTGGGACGACTGTAGAAAATAAGACCTAGCATGAGACCACAGAAGGAATTAAATTATCTTCCTTACTGGAATTACCATTTTTAACTTAATTAACATTACACGTGCAATCTCAAAATTCTAATTCATTAATGCAATTTTCTATCAACATCCTGCAGAGTTTTGCGTAGTCACAGACCAGCTTATTCTAAAAACTTATGTGGAAACAAATAGGTCTTGGCATAGGTGAAATATATTGAAAAATAAAGTGGGTGGAATCACTCTGCTTGGTGTCAAATCTGATCTTGTGGCTGTAGCAACCAAGACAAGGTGGGATTGGCAGGGCAACAGACACAGAACGATGGAACAGCCCAGAGAACCCAGAAATGAGTACATACATGAGTATGCTCAACTGATTTGTGACAAGGGTGCAAAAGCACATCAGTGAAGGAGTGGTGCTTGGGCAACTGGAGAACCATTAAAAAAAAAAAGAAGAACTTCAACCTAAACCTCACACCTTTACACAAAAATTAACTCAAAATGGGTCACAGACTTAAATGTGAAACATAACCCCATACAACTTTAGAAAGGAAATTTGAAAAACTCTTCCTGAACCATGTTTGGTGAAGGAGTGTTAGGACATGGAGAAGACAGTCCATAAAAAGAAATAGTGATAAATTTGGGCCTTGTCAAAATAAATACTTTTGTTCTGTGAAAGACCTTGGTTCAGAGGATGGAAAGCCAAGTTACAGACTAAGAGAAAATAGTTGTATACCACATATTGGACAAAGGACCTCTCACAACTCAACATTTAAAAAATCCAATTAGAAAAACAGGCAAAAGACATGAACAGATATTGCACCAAAGAGGATATACAGATGGAAAGAAACACATAAAAAGATGTTCAACATCGTTAACCACTGGGAAATGCAAAATGAAACCATAATGAGAAATCACTACACACCTATCAGAATGGCTAAAAAAAAACACAAAAAACAGTGACAACACCAAATGTTGGCAAAGATGTGGAAAAACTGCACCACTCATACATTGCTGGTGGGAGATTAAATGGCACAGTCACTTTGGAAAAACATTTTGGCAGTTTCTTACAAAACCAAACATGCAACTCTCCTACAACCCAGAAATTGCACTTTTTGGGCATGAATCCTAAAGAAAAAACAACTTACATTCACACAAAAACCTGTACATAAATGTTTACGGCAGCTTTATTTGTAACAGCCAAAATTGGAAATGGCCCAGATTTTCTTCAGTGGGTAAGTGGTTCACAAAACTGTAGTACATTTGCACCATGGAACACTACTCAGCAATAAAAAGGAAGTGCTGATACAGACGGCTTGGATGAATCTCCAGAGACTTAGGCCCAGTGGGGAAAAAAAAAAAATCCCCAAATTACATACTCTGTGATTTCATTTATTTTAAAAGATTTATTTATTCACTTGAGAGAGTGAGACTGAGCACAAGCAGGAGGGGCAGAGAGAGAGGGAGAAAGAACATTAAGCAGACTCCGCGCTGAGTGCGGAGACTGATGCGGGGCTTGATCTCACCACCCTGAGACATGACCTGAGCCAAAACCAAGCTGGTTGCTCAACCCGACTGCGCCACTGAGGTGCCCGTGTGATTTCATTCATACATTTATGAAATGACAAAATTATAGAAATGCAGAACAGATTAATGGTTTCCAGGGGTAGAGATGGGGCAGGGGGGAAGGAAGTATGTGTTGTTATAAAAGGGTAACAAAAGGGATTCTAGCAGTGATGGAACTTGGCTTTGATTCTGCACTATGGTCTTGCAAGAGATTCCCATTGGAGGAAACTGGGTAAAGGGTACACAGGATCTTTCTGTGTTCTCTCTTGTAAGTACATGTCTACGATTATGGCAAAGTAAAATTTAAAAAAAATCTAATTCACACTTAACCACAGAATATAGTATAATTAAATTGAGAAGGAAAAGAGAAGAACATCTACTTGCAATAATACCATATTTCAACATTATTCCCACAAATCTTTCTGAAACATTACTGACAATAACTATTACCATAATAGCCTTAGCATAAGACAGTCAATTCATGACTCCATTACAGTATCTGATCTGGGTCAAAGATACTTTTTTTTTCCTGTTCCATACCAAAATAAAAAGCTGAAATAAAGGAGAATTTCAGGGCTAAAACTCATCAATGTTGATAATTTAGGTATCTGTTCTTGGAATTATTTACTAAAGTGGCACTTCTCCCCAGGTATTCACATGGCTCACTCCTTGATCTCCTTCATGTCTTGCCCCAAACATCTTCCTGTCAGTGAAGCCTTCTGTGACCACCTGATTTGCAAATAGCAATGCCCCTCTTCCCACTCACTAGACCCTCATATTGGGGCACCTGGGTGGCTCAGTTGTTAAGCACCTACCTTCTACTCAGCTCATGATCCCAGGGTCCTGGGATCGAGCCCTGCTTGGCAGGAAGCCTGCTTCTCCCTCTCCTGCTCCCCCTGCTTGTGTTCCCTCTCTCACTGTGTCTCTCTCTGTCAAATAAATTTAAAAAATCTTAAAAAAAAATACACTATATCATGGTTTTTTTTCTATCTCCCCCTAGTAGGATGTAAACCTCATAAGGCGGTAAGTTTTGTTTGTTTCAGTCAGTTATTATCACCAGTGCCTAGTACACTACCTGACCTATAGAAGACATTCAGTAGATATTCGAATAAATGAATGATATGGAATTTTGTGTGTGTGTGAGGAGTCAAACAAAGAAGAAATACTGGCTCTCTCAGAGTGACAAGAGCCACTTTAAAAGAAATCAAGAGTGACAAATCCCAGAATGTATATCCAATATGCTGACACTAGAGTTTTCAAAATCTTTGGATACATCACAATATAGGAAACTTTGTAATATCAGTAATTAGAACTGCAGTTTTGTTAGCGTTAAGAGTAGTCTGGACTGAATATATGACCTAGAAAAATAATTCACCACTGTAAAGCCATTGCTAATGAATTTCCTTTAGCTATGAAGAGCTGGCCAAGTTAAACCAAGCTGCTTAAGTTATAGGTGAAGTGTGTCTCATAGAGTTCATGTCAACTTGAATGACCTGGCATTTGCCATTTTGTTAACACCTGAAGGAAGACGCTACTTAGTATAAGCTAATTCAGAGAGGAAGAGGCTTTCCCAGTAAACAAAGCTGGATTCTGGATGTGGTGTTTAACTTTATGGTGAGAAGAGTGATGAATTAGGTATCAGGAGACCCCATCTTCCATCACTGTCCTCTACCTTGGTATGCTGGGGGGCAAGTCAAAATCAACTAGACCTCTGTCACCTCATCTATAAAAATCAGAGGCTGGATGAGACTCTGAGCTCTTCAAACGATGGCCCATTGTTTCATCTTGGTGATACCAGTGCCTGGCACACTTGATAATTAATAAAGCCCTGTTAAATGAATTAAGTAATTATACAGGGAGTTGTAAATGGCTCTCCTGGAAATTATATCTTTTCTTGGCTGAACTACAACCCTCCTCTCTCAGGGAGGCCTATCCTTATGTAAGGGCCCGCAAGATATGCACTGCCCATAAGACTAAGGAGATGGGGTGGGGGGGGGGGCCTGGATGGTTAAGTATCCGACTCTTGATCTCAGCTCAGGTCTTGATCTCAGGGTCGTGAGTTCAAGCCCCACGCTGGGCTCCATGCTGGGCCTGTAGCCTACTTAAAAAAAAAAAAAAAAAAAAGACTAAGGAGACTGGATCCAGAAACTTCTCTGTGGATTGAATCCAGAACATAATGGGAGAGGTGTGTTCTAGGTATCATTAGCTATTTTGACCTGATGCCGGTGAATCCGAGGTGGTCAAGGGTGCTTGAAAGAAAAACTCTGATCTGAAACTGAAGGGGATTCTTTTACTCATATTTTAAGTCAGTAGGTAAAGAATCCCTCAAACTTAACATCAGACTTCCTAAATGTAAAACACCAAGCTCTTCTGAAAATGGCAAGCATTAAATGTATTCAATATTATTTCTGGATGGATAAACAAGAAACTAGTTCTAATGGTCAGCTCCTGGAAAGAGAAATGGGGGACTGGGGTCAGGGGCAGGAGGCTCATTTTCTTTTCTTTATGTCCCTTTATAGCTTTTCAATTTTGTTCTGTGAATTTGTTTCATATTTGAGAAGCAAATTAAAAAATAAACATACTAGATGTGCTCAATAATGGTCTAGCTCAACTGAAACCATTGTGTTTCAAAGCATTTATCATTTACCTGTGCACTACTTAATACTTAATAGGTGTTCAATAAAGGTGTATAAACAAGAAATTTTGTATAGCTCTATTACACAGTAAGTTTTAGAAAAGGTGATTATACAACTTTTACAGGCTTTTAATGATTCAAGTGAAAATATTACTAAGGAGAAAGGATTTGGCAACAAGTTGGTAATACACTACTAAACATTAGGAAACCAAAAATTAGCTACATTGAGATGTAGAAATCAGGATTGCTCAGAGTCAATCAAAGCAAAGATTTACAGTAACAGTAGCAATAAATGAAAAGTCATCATGTCAGTACCACCTCTACCTCAGTAGCTGACCTGTGGTTAGACATTTAATATTAGCATTCTCGATTTTTCCTAATAGCCAAACAGCAGAAACAACCCAAATGTCTATCAACAGATAAATGGACAAACAAAACATGGTACATCCATACAATGGAATATTATGCCACCGTAAAAAGGAATGAAATCTTGGTACATGTGTGAATGAACCTTCAGTGTGAATGAACCTTGAAAACACTATGCCAAGTGAAAGAAGCCAGTCACAAAAGACCACGTGGCTATATGTTCCATTCATATGGAAGTCCAGAATGGGGAAATTGATGGAGACAGAAAGTAGATTAGTGGTTGCTTAAGAATGGGGAGGTGGGAGGCTGGGGAGAGTGACAGCTCAAGAACAATTTCTGAGGGGATGAAAATGTTTTGAAATTGACCATGGTGATGGTTGTTCATCTCTCTGAATATACCAAAATCCACTGAAACTGAACACTGCACTCCATAAAACTGCTTCAAAACATAAAAAAATGTTAGTATGTCCCTAGTATGTCTTGAGTCTAAAGTTAAGCAGTTATCACAATGCAAGGGCCATACGTGATATTCACTCCTGACCATTGACTTACAACAGCTGAAAGAGAAAGAAAACCAAGGAAACCATTTGCTTAGCCTTCTTGTAGGGTTCACACCATTATGTTATCTTATTCGGTGTGATTCATAAGTTATGAACTTGCTGGTTAGGTTTTCATAATTTAATCTTTATCAGCCAAGGCCACTCATAGCCACGTTGTTTTCGCTTTTTTAAATGTATATATGGAGACCTGCCTTGTTTCAGGTACAGTGAAAAGAGGTAGAAGAGCGGGGCTTCCCCTCGGGGTTCCTTTTCCTCTCTCCCTAGAAGCACAGTTCTCTCCGTGGTACCTCCAGACAGAGTCCATAGAGCATCTGATGCCCTCCCACCAAAATGAAACGATGATGAGATTTGGAATCCTGGCTTTTCCTGCTCATTCTAACGTCTGTGACAATCAAGAAGTTCAAGGAAGGAAATTACGGTGTAGTTACTTGCTACTGCCCCCGAGTCAGATAAAACTTAACAGAATGCAGTGCTACGGAAAGTACAAGAGCCACAGGTACGAATCATGGCTTATCAGTGTTTTCCAGGGCTTCTGCACACATGGCTATTTCCACAGCGGCAGATCCAGTGACTGCAGAACTCTGCGCTGTGCACAACATCTACAATTTAGTAAAGCTGGAAAGAATTTTATTTTTGTAAAAACTAAATGGGGTGTGGCTCATTTTCTTGCCAAAGGGCTATTTTATTCCAAGACACTGCTGTCTGCTGACCTTCATTTATAGGCTGGGCAATGTTCTATTTAAGTAAAATTAACTCATAGTGGGCACTTTTTTTGGGATGCAATAATTATTGCAAAGAAATAACAATGTTTAAATTTGATTTGTTCTTAGTTTAGATTTGATTATATTGGGTTATAAATGAATGTCTTTGTTCACACAAGGCTTAAATTTAGAAATTATCTTATGTTGAGAAAAAGGGCCATATTTAAGTTCATTTTCTACATGTAAGAATATTTTTAGGTTTCATGAAATCCAATATTTTGTGTTTTTTTGCTTCTACTAGACTGCAGGTGTCTCTCACCCACCTTTACAGCGATGGTACCTAGCAGTCTCTGTTATACATTTTTTTTTCGTTGAATGATGAAACCATACCACAGAGTAATTAAGGCATTGTCTACGTTACTATCCCTGGTTAACTAGTACTTCATCTGTAGTTTACACCATCTCAATATATACTTGGGAACTCTGGGCACATTTGAAAGTTTTCCTGAGTTCACATCTATTTATAAATGGCCTAGAGGCCTTCTTTTATGTAATTCTTACATATTTCGAGGTTCTTGACTTGACATATCATCCTTCCCTTCCTCTTTACACAAATCTCTGGTTAGGGAAGTTTCCCATCTTTGCCTTGCATCTATAAATATATTCTAGTTTGCTTTTTTTTTTCCAGAAAAAAAAAATGCTGGAATGCTTTGATTTAGGATCAGACACCGAATGTGTGGGTTGGCTTACATTTTAAAACATGCAAATCAATACTACTTTTTGGTTATCTATACTAATGATAATTTGGCTATCTTTGTTTTTTTAATTATTATAAGACAAAATATGACATTTTAATGATTCATAGTCACTTGTAAAAATGATTTCAACTGTAGCTTTAAACTGGAGACCCACAAACTGCTCAAAATATTTGTTGAATGTGTCAGTGTCCTTCATCATTTCCTGGTTTTTGCTTTTGAAAACCTCCACTAGAGGAAACTAGGGGCATCATAAATTTAAGATTAATATGTTTTGGATTCACCCATTTCTAAAGGCTACATGTCGTCTTGGAAAGATGTTGATTTCATTTATAACCCTCTGCCTTCCCCAACACTTTTAAGTTTTCACTAATTTATTTTCTCTTGTCTCCTGTTTTTACAAAGGTAAACATCCTAACATTCACATTTCTATTTCTCCTACTACAGAAACACTGAAGACTTTGAAGCTTTTTTTCCCCTGCCCCCACCAAATCAAGGATCAACATTACCTATCATTACCTTTCACCCTGATCTAAGCTATATTTGTTAGCAGCAGTGGGTTTATAATGATTTCTGTAATGTATGAATAATGTTTCCAATTTTCCTTCGAGGGCGAATTCTTTAAGCCATTAGGTGGCATATCCTCACAAAAGGATAAATTAACTGGTCAACAGGTTTCCTAGCTAAGTCAAGAATCTTCTTCAACCTGGAACATTGTTAAAATCATCCCTATCCACAATAAAAAGCAATGGAAAGCAATTATTTTTACAGTGCCATTAAATAAAGCAGAAAATATAAACTATCTTATTTATCTTGAATGGTGATACTTAAGGAAAAAGTGTTTGAATTAGAGGAAAATGAACAGATGGGATACACATACTTGACAAGGTCATCTAAGGCAACATTCATCGACCTAGAAGAGGGGAGTATTTATTGAGCACTTACTATCTGCTAGCTTCTTTATAAATGTTCTCATTTGATTTTAGGGACAACACTGAAAACAAGTGGTATCAGCCCCATTTTAGAGAGCAACCAAAAATCTAAAGGCAAGTTAGCAAACCTGCCTCCCTTCCCCCATTAACAGTTCCGTTTTAAAAAATAGACTTCCTATGATTGTACACCCCACATGATTCTCCTTTATCCTGCTTTGTACCTGTTAAGTAGATCAGAGGAAACCAAAATATTTCCAAGACATACACTTTACCTAAACCAGCTTCAGTTTAGAGTCAAATACCATACACTATATAAAGAAGTCTTTTTTTTTGTTTTTTGGAATACCACTGTTTGAAAACAAGGCCTTTTTTTGCTTAAGCCCATGTTTAAATTTCCAAGATTGTCAAAGGACTTCATCTTTAAAAACAAAAATCTTTGCAATTTCTCTTCTAAATATTTATCTCAAAGAAATAATCAGAGTTGCAAAAAAGGCTTTTGCAAGGATGTTCACTGAAGCATTATCTATAAGATATGGAAACAACATAAACTTGCAACAACCTGGAATTAGTGAAAGAAGTTATGAAATACCCATTATATGGAATATCATAGTATTTTTAAAATTTTCAAAAATATTTGATTACAGGGGTGCCTGGGTGGCTCAGTCCTTTAAGCATCTGACTTCGGCTCAGTTTGTGATCTCCGGGTCCTGGGATCCAGCCTCCCTTTGGACTCCCAGCTCAGCATGGAGTCAGCTTCTCCTTCTCTCTCTGCCCCTCCCCCTGCTTGTGTGCACTCTCTCTCTCAAATAAATAAAATCTTTAAAAAAATATTTGATTATATGAAAAAATGTAGTAGTAAGTGAAAAGAATGGAATACAAACTGTATATACAGCATGATTCCAATTTTAAAAATATGTAACTTTCTATACTGGAAATAGATAAAAAAAATATGAGCAGGTGGTACAATTATGAGTAATTTTAATTTTCTTCATTATAAATCCCTTTATAGGGCACCTGGGTGGCTCAGTTGGTTGAGCAGCTGCCTTCTGCTTGGGTCATGATCCTGAAGTCCCGCATCGGCTCCTTGCTCAGGCTCCTTGCTGGGCGGCTGGGAGTCTGTCTGTTTATCCCTCTGACCCTCCCCCCCCTCATGCTCTCTCTCTCTCTCTCTCAAATAAATAAAATCTTTTAAAAAAAAATCCCTTTATATTTTCCTCTAAAATGTTTACAATGACTTTGTATTTTTTAACCCAAAGCAAAGTGGTTAAAAATACTTTAAAGAATGCACTACTTAAGATACTTTTCTAGTAAACTAACTAAATCATACATATTGACTATTGTAGCATTTCCTATCATGTTCACTTCTAGAAAACACTATGCAGTCTATAATGGTAATTCCCCCGACCTGAAATACAAGCCCCCAAATATCAAAAAGAATAAGAAATGACAAAACCAGAAATACACAAGCTAGTTAAGAAATACAGAAAAAAAGCTTACAGATCACATTAGTCTATGAAAGATAGTGTATTATTCAGTGTCAATAGCAGAATGTCAATCTGAGTGCAACACTATGTAATTAGAACATATAATATTCAAAGCTATTATACTGACCTCACAAATTTTATTGAAGAGGAAAACGTTATATATATTATATACAAATTACGTATCTATAAGCAGCTTAAAAGAATCAGTTAGATTTTCAATAAATGGGTTACAAGATTAAAAAAATAACTTGCTAGTCAATCTTTTAAACCAAAGATAGCAGAAAGAAGAGATCAGACTTTATAAAAGAAATTGACTTCTATGAGCAAAATGAACCCACGCTTCAGAACTAGTCACATGATACCAGGTTATTTCAAGAGTCCTTTCCCTCAGAGGTTTCTGCTTATTTCATTTTAATTCGGTACTATCACTTTACCAATGACATTTTAACAAATACTATCAAATACCATAGGATTTCACTCATGTGTGGAATTTAAGAAACAAAACAAACGAACAAAGAAAAAAGAGAAATGAAAGAGAAGTTTCTTAAATGTGGACAACAAACTGGTGGTCGCCAGAGGAGGGATGGGGGAAACAGGTGAAGGGGGCGCCTGGGTGGCTCCGGTCATGATGGGATCCAGCCCCGCACTGGGCTCCCTGCTCAGGCAGGGAGCCTGCTTTTCCCTCTCCCTCTGCCCCTCCCCCTCGCTTGGGCGCTCTCTCTCTCTCTCTCTCTCTCTCTCTCAGGCAAATAAATAAAATCTTTTAAAAAAAGAGCATATTTATGGTGATGAGCACTGAGCAATGTATAGAACTGCTGAATCACTATATTGTAGAGCCAAAACTAATATAACATTGTATGTTAACTATGCTGGAATTTAAATGAATAAGGACATAATTTTAACCAACCAGATAAAAATGCATGGTAACTCCAAGAATGACAGAGTTAACGAACCTGTCATAGAATTGGCAAGATGACAATAAACACTGGAAATTAATCCGAGGTTAACAGTTTTAAGGGTGGGAGTTGAAAAGGACCCCTCAGAAGCCAGCTATCCAACAGGCTTCTCAAGTGCAGATCTACATTAACTTCTCCTCTTTTCTCTGTTAATGAGGGCATACCAGTTAAATATACAGATTAACTCCTCCATTAGGAGCTTTTCCAAACCTGCACTCCTTTAAAGGGCAATTATAAGGAGAAGCACTTGCTTTTTCGAGAGTTTTATACAAGACCTCCCATTATGGGCAGTCACAAAACTAAGAATGAAGTAGGATAAGCCAACGGGTTCTGCAAGATTACCAACAAACACTAAAATACTGCTCAGTAGTTACTTAAGAAGGAGGGAAGAAAAAAAAACCCATCACAGTAATGGCTTTCACAGGCTATCTGGCACAACATTTGAGGGAAAACACTGTAAGAAAGCATTACTTAGAGGTTTTTATTCTCGTTATCAGCCAGAATTAGATTATTTCTCCTTTGCTTGTAAAACTGGATGGCTGGAGAATATTTGCAGGCAAGTACAAATGCGGGCGAGACTGAAGTGATGAGGATTCTACCATTTCTGCAAACTCCTGTTCAAGCTGTAGTGTGTCTATGATAGACTACTACAGTACTTTGATTTTATATAGCACCTGTCTGCTGAAGAGCCAAGGGTCACTTATCCATAGCTCACTTAGCCTTTCAGCATGCCTGTGACATACATAGATTAGAAACAGATGGCTAAATAAAGTAAAATCCACATATGGACACCGAGAACTTGTGTGATTTACCAACGATGGCCTAGATGTCCAAACTGTAGAGGACTCCAAGCCCTTGGATTCCATGCTCAATGCCTTTTCCAGTGAACGACACTACCTCCTTACCCTTAAACAAACTTCTAGACCGTTAAGAAAAATTAAGTTTTCTCGTAATATGAAATCAGTAGGTTTAATGCACCAAAATCCTTGCTAAGCATTGATGTTAATGGTACCTCTATATTTTAAAGAGCTAACATGAGTCATATGGAATAGGCCACTGGTGAACGTCTTCCTGCATAGCTACCAATTTGCCAACAGGGTAGTTAGCTTGGTTCTACACAGGTGCATTAAAATTTGAAAAATCAACTAATATTAACTGAAATAAGCCAGGCTACAACTATTTGGGAAAAAAAAAAATCCCAGCAAACCAAAAACCTTGAGCCATGCCCTCAACTGTATAAATGAGAAGATGCATAATGTACTCGATGTTAGTTATCAATATAATAATTTTAAGTGACTTTCTCAAGGTCGAACTATGAGTCAGTAGCAGAGCAGAGCCATGTCTAAAATCTAGTTTTTTTTTTTTTTAAAGATTTTATTTATTTGACAGAGAGAGACACAGCGAGAGAGGGAACACAAGCAGGGGGAGTGGGAGAGGGAGAAGCAGGCTTCCCGCTGAGCAGGGAGCCCGATGCGGGGCTTGATCCCAGGACCCCGGGATCATGACCTGAGCCGAAGGCAGACGTTTAACGACTGAGCCACCCAGGCGCCCCTAAAATCTAGTTGTTTTGAAGGTAAGTCCAATATATTTTTCCCTCAGTATTTCAATTTTCACTTAAAAGCATGATTTTTCTTCCCTAAAACATTTTATACTAACATTTGTCTTTCAAGTGCTAAGATTAAGGCAAATTAGATATTATTAAACATATTGAATTTGACAGTGCCTCACCTATGTCATAACTACAGTGGGTTGGTCCCAAGAATTATGACCTTCTGAGAATGACATTTCATGATTAGACAGTTTATATTTCTAAGCCATAACTAACCAAAGCTGTATCATAACTAAGAACAGCTAGTCCTGACCATTGGTATCTAAAAGAGCTTCCAGGAGGCGCCTGCGTGGCTCAGTCAGTGAAGCATCTGCCTTCAGCTCAGGTCATGATCCTGGGATGGAGTCCTGCATCAGCCTCCCTGAGCAGGGAGTCTGCTTCTTCTCCTTCTGTCCCTCCACCCACTTGTTCTCTCTCTCAAATAAATAAATAAAATATTTAAAAAAGAGCTTCCAACGTGTAATGTATCCAAAAAGCTTCTGAAACCTCCCAACACATTGAACGAACAAATATATGGTAGATCACTCTCTAGAATAATTACCCAGACTCAAAACACGATCTAGCCGTTTTCTTTCAAACTGTGTTTTATTAGTTTCACAGATCAAATTTTTCCCTCTCTGGATTACTTTTAACCAACAGAAAAATTATCACATGAGCAAACATGAAGTGATTTTAAAAACAGATACCTGCATTGCTGTCTTTCGATAGATGCTCATTTTCAATTTTACACCAGCTAGTTTTGGAATCTGTACTAAACAGCAAAAAGAGTTTAGTGTTCACATTTCGCCTAGATTGTGCTCATGAAATGCAATTGCGGATTCCTGAATTTATCATCTGTGGTAAGAATATCATGTCAGTAAATTTCTTGGAAAGGCAAGTAGAAATGACGCCTAAAACAGAACATGGAATAACAGAAAGTGGCCTTTCTTC
The DNA here is from genome assembly GCF_003265705.2 of Callorhinus ursinus. Taxonomy (NCBI): domain Eukaryota; kingdom Metazoa; phylum Chordata; class Mammalia; order Carnivora; family Otariidae; genus Callorhinus; species Callorhinus ursinus. The sequence goes on from NW_027397127.1 coordinate 118,259, forward strand.
CTTTTCTCCCCCTGTAGGTTTCACCAGAAAGAATCACTTTAGTTCTCAGGCACCATGGCCAAGCTCCCCTTTCTGTTCAGCAACAGTCATGTGGTTTGCCTAGGAGCAAAATTTCATTTGGTTTCTGATAGTGCCCTGGATACTGACATTCTGCCAGTATAAATAGTCAAGTCTAATGTGCACGTAACCATTTGTAGAAGAGATATAATCACAACCAAAATATTACTCACCAGTTATAATTAATCCTTCTACCCAAAATGCCATAAGCCTAGACATTTTTAGCAATGGGCTCTAAATGATGGCATCAGACTGGAGACCCTGGACTTGAATGCTTGAGTGTCTGTACTCAGTCAAGGCAGAGCATAATTTGCTTGGCTCCCCACCTCGGGTAAAGAAAGAGGTTGATAAATTGCTAGATCTAACAGCAGAGATTAAGAATTAGACTCACAACCCCCTCATCTTACTAAAAACCCGAGTTCATGAAATGATAGGTGCCCCCCCATTAAGTCAGTAACAGTCAGTGGTTTTAAATGAGTGGACACTTGAAGACAATGAAATGCTCTATAGACTGAGAGCCTAGTGATGATCCTGTTTTGATGTGAGTTAATAATATTTTAAAAAGAGCTCATCTCCCTACCACTTTAATCTCGTTGGATCGTGGTACTCTCTCTTTGAGGTTAAAATATGTATTAGGAGTTCAATCTAAAATTTTGTTGTCACCTCACTTCCACTAGGGGGGTCTATCTACCAGTGTACTTTAACTCCAATAACTCAGGTGCAGCTTAATTCCACTTTGAGCAAATCTGCGCCACAAGGCTAGCCTGGAGGTCAGAACTATATGCTTTCAAGGAGTTCTAGTTTTTAGGCTCAGAAACCCCAGCACAGCACAAAAATGGAGTGCTCGAGTCATTCCGAGGTTGCTGCAGTAGACGGAGGGGTTTTCTGGCTAATGCACACAAAGCCAACATCTCTTAAATGTTCCCCGTTTCATTTATAGTGGCCTAGTTTCAAGGCTGAATATGTATCAACTGGATCCATTTTTGTAAATAAGTAAAGCTTTTAAACTCCTGACCTCAGACACTCCTCTGCCCATTTCTATACTCTGCAAAATATAATCTGAATATCAGAACTGCCACGTTTTTCCAAAAGCAATCTTAACTTGGGCCACATGGGCAGGTATTGGTCATCATCACAGAAGGGAGATGTTTCAGGGGCCTCTCATTATTCCCTCAAGATACTGATAGGCAAACACCCAACCAGCTCGATTTATCCGATTTAAGATCCACTGTTTTTGTGCCTGATTTCTGATCCAATTAATTGCAACCCACAAATAACTGGTGGTTAATTTTAGTCAAGAAATGATCCACCACCTTCAAGGAGATGCCTAATAAAGAGAACAGTTCAATTAGAATATAGGCCAGAACCAGGAATACGAGTAAATCCTAATTTTTTAAAACACTATCTTACGGAATATGGCTTCAAAACTATCCTTTAGGGATGAAGTGCGTGTGAATTAAAGGACAATTTTCCTAGAAAATAATTAGTAAGATATTTTTTAAATTTAGGAAAGCCACCGGGGAGATATATGTCCCGGCACAGAGAGATTTCAAGCCTTTATTTTAAAAAAACAGCTCCCGTTTTTACTTTGGATAAAATCGGAGCACCAAATTCCCTTTCTGTTCCCCTCCTCCAAATCCAAATAGAATTCCCTGGAGTAGAGGCTAGTTTCACACTCCCCCTCTCCTTTTTTTTTTTTTTTTTGTCGTGGTAGTTTTTGGAAAATGGGCTCCAGCCATTACATTCCAGTTTTCAAGGCAAAAGAAGTCATGTGACCATTACCCTAGGGGCATCAGAGACTTGGGGCACGTGATGCCAATCAGCAAGTGTGGGACTTCGGCCACTTCGCTGGAATTCACTGTAAACCGCATCTCCAGGATCAAGTTGAGACTCCCAAACACAGTGTGACATCAGTCAAGTGGCGTAAGTGCTTCCCTCTCAGGAGTTTGTCATTTCACTTCAGGTTTTCTACCTGCTGTGCGGCCAGCCAGGCTCTCCTTCCCCCCACCCCCTCCCTCGTAACAGGTCGGGCACCCCCCGGCATCCCGTCCGTCGGATCCTAAATGGCGAGGCTCTCCAACACAGTTCTAAGCTCAACCTGCACCCGTAGTGCTAATCCGGTGAGGAGCAAGAAGCAGCGCGTCGCGCAAGTGTCAGAGAGCATTCACCCCACGCCACCTCCCAGCCTGGGATCCTCTGCTGTCCTGGAGCCAGGCCGTTGGAGCCGCCAGCGCGCTACGAGCGGTAGCAGCGGTGGCGGCAACTTTGGGACTGGCAAGAAGCCAGGGCGGGGGTGGTCAGCGTCCCCCGGCCTCTTATTAGAGCGCCTAAATACTGCGGGCGGAGGAAAGTCAACAGCGGCAAGTGCAGCTGGGGGGCGGGGGGAGGGGAGATCACCCCCCCATCCCACTGCCCCTGCCGCTCTGCCTCCCCCGGGAGCCCCGAGAGGTCCCGCGCTGCCCCGACCGCGCGCTCGGGGCTGCAGAGCCAGAGGAGCCGAGCAGGGCGCGGACCGAGGGGTCCGGGGAGATGGGGAACCGAAAGGTCTGCCCCAGTGGCCCGGCGATGTTGAGCTACTGAAAGGGAAAAAGTGCTTACTCATAGGGAGACGCGGTGCGATCGCGGCACTCTCGCTAATGGCCAGGGAAGCAAGCGGGAGGCAGGCAGCTCCCGGAGCCCGGTTCCTTCCCTGGGCCAAGGCTGCTGCTCAGAGCCCCGGAACTGGCGCCCGAGGCGGGCGAGCGGGGGCCGGAGGCAGCCCCCGGGGTTTCCGGGGGCCGGGGGGGGGGGGGGGGGGGGGGCGGGGGGGTGGCAGTAGTTGGGGAAGGACGACAGAGGGAAGTTCGGCGCTCGGTTTCCACTTCGCGGCCGCCGCCACGGAAGGGGAGAAGGACAAGGGTTGGCGTCAAGGACTGCAGCCCCAGGTAAGCAACAAGTTTGGAGCAACTAGCGAGAAAGCACCATCCCGGTGGTTAAGAGCGGAAAACGTGTTTGCGGCGGGTGGTCGTGGGGAACACTGTCACTCCCACCCATCCTGGATGCGAACGACCCGCTTTGGCACCCAAGGTCCGGGACCGAAATTTCTGCAGCCCCCTCCCTGCCCCGCGTCCCCCCCCCCCCCCCGCGGGGCACGTCCCAGCTGAGGTTGCGGGAGATGCTCTCCGCTGGACCCACGCCTGCCCACGCCCCGGGAACCCGCTCCCGTCGTGCCCCAGCGTGCCCACAAAGCCCTTACATCAAGTCGCAGAGTCCCGGATCTGGCCCGACAGCCTCCGACCGACGCACTCCGACAACTTCTGCCTCTCGCAATCTTTGCGGCCGTGGTTCTAAAGCCAGCGCCCCCTCCCTCACGCCTGCCCCCTCCGCCCCTCGGCCGCCGCCATTGGCTCGGGTGGTGCTAACAGTCGGCCTGGGAACCTGGAAGGGGATTGGGCCGCGAGCCTGTCACATCAACTGGGTGGGGAACCGGGAGCAGAATCCTCGGGGATGGGCACCCTGGAGGGATGGGGACTCTAACTCGGCGGCAGGGAGCGGAGACCGGTCTCTCCCGCCTGCTTCTGCCTCTCTCTCCCTGGCTAAAAAGGAAAAGGGATTAGAAGTCCACGGTGCCTGGCTCAGAGTCATGTGCAAAGGAAAAAAAAGAATAAATGAAAAGATAGGAATGTTGGGAATGGGAGTTTGCAAGTCACCAAGCCCCTATTTAAGTCCGAGGGTACAGGTTCTCCCCGGAATGGTGAAGAGAATCTCAGCCCAAGAAGGGACATTTACTAGTGGTTTCGTCTGCGCGGATCAGCCCAGGTGTGACACCTTAGCAATCTTTCCTTTTCCCTTCCGAGGTCTAAGGAGCAGAATATGGGCAGGACGGGGCTCTCGGGTCTTTGGTTTCGTGCCAAGTAAATTGTTGACCAAAATCACCTGTTCAGGTAGGGTTGTCCATGCGGAAGGGGGTGAGAGGTCGAGGTGGGAAGGAATGGTGGGAGTAACGTCGTTCCACTCGTTTGGAAATGGATGTCCATCGTCATTAATCTCCTAACATCAGAGAAAACTTGGAGACGTGCTCCTGCTTCCGGGAATACCTTTTCTGTTTCCCAGAGTCCCTGTTCTTCTTCTTTGCCCATGAGATTGCCTCCATGTCATAGCTGGCTTCTTGCATGAATACACGGGGAGGTTTCCCCTCCATATCTGCGCTCCAATCCTTTGGCTCACTCCAGGTCCAAAATCAGCTGGGAGGGCCAGAGTTTGAGGGATTCTCCAGGGTCAGGTCAGGTGATTGGCTTGTGGGACAGCTGTCCAAGAGAAGGTCTAAGCCCTTTCCCGTTCCAGTCGTAACCATTTGGTTCAAAAAATGTGTACTTGGATTTTTTTATTTTTACAGATTTAAACTTGGTTCAAATACATCCCATTTTCCATGCATTTTGGGGAAAATGCTAAATTAAGAGTGGCCTGAAAAATTGAATGCTCTTGTAAAGAATCTCCCACTTGATCTGCTATTATGAATTTCCTTAGAAAAATTAACCTGCAGTGAGTGCCGGGACTTCTTAAATGGGAAGGCGTAGGGGAGTCCATAGACTGCCTAAAAGCTAGATAAGCAAAGAAGGATTTGGCACTGGGAAAAAAGCCTCGTTAAATATTTATTAATGATTAACCAACCAGAAGGACTTATGAAAGGCACAGGAAGGTGAAAAAGAAATGAGAGGGCAATCGTGCTTTCAGAAACATTACATTTCTGTTATGAGAGATTTCATACCGGTTCAGGTTGGGGTCGCTACAAAAATCCTTATTTCAACACGTTGCTGTTAGCCTGACCCCACACACATTTACAATAGGCGCCAGAATGAGATTTCTGGCTTCCAATAATTGTCCCGAGGTTTGGTATGGTTTCTGGAATTCTTTGCACAGAATTTCTAGACACACTAAATATGGTACTTCTACCTTTTGTCTGTAAGTCACCCCAGAAAAGCTTCCACCTGCTTTTAGACTAAGACAGACTTAGCAATTTCCTGAAGGAACTCGGCAAGCTAAGTTTTCGAGCATGGATATATTTGTCTCAATTACTGAATTTTCTACTTCAGTTTATTTTTCAAGTTTTGGAATTCAGAGTAAGTCAAAATATTAATCCTATGCATATGCTCTTTTTGTTTTCTTGTTTCTCAATTAGAAAAGCTTCCATCAAAACTTTAATAAAAGTCTTTGTTCACCACTAACACTGCAGATGTCAGAATTCTGCCAAGAGTTTGTTGTCGAGAAACGTCACTTTAATGGAAGTGCAGTGGTCTATAGTTTCAAAGCTTCAGGGTGCCCAAGTGGGGCACTACTCATGACCTCAACAGAAAAAAGATGCCTTATGGGGTGCCTGGGTGGCTCAGTCGTTAAGCATCTGCCTTCGGCTCAGGTCATGATCCCAGGTCCGGGGATCGAGCCCCACATCGGGCTCCCTGCTCTGCGGGAAGCCTGCTTCTCCCTCTCCCACTCCCCCTGCTTGTGTTCCTGCTCTTGCCAACTCTCTGTCAAATAAATAAATAAATAAAATCCTTAAAATAAAAGAAAAGAAAAAAGATGCCTTAAACACGGAAGCACCTATTTGGATGCTAGTTGAGATGCCTATGTAACAAGCTCAACAGTATAACCCAGGTCAGACTGCATTTTTTTAAAATTTTTTTGAAGATTTTATTTATTTATTTGACAGAGATAGCCAGAGAGCACAAGTGGAGGAATGACAGAGGGAAAAGGAGAAGCAGGCTCCCCACTGAGCAGGGAGCCTGTTGGCGGGGGGCTCGATCTGAGGACCCTGGGATCATGACCTGAGCGGAAGGCAGACGCTGAACCCACGGAGCCACCCAGGCGCAGCCGGTAGAACTGTATTTTCATGAATATTATTAAAATAGGCATTTTGATGTAACTAAGCTACCTTTGTGTTGCCCCAAACCTAAAAGGCCTCTTCAAAGATTAACATTTTCTCAGAAAGGAGCCTCAAACTCAAAGCTTTATTCAAACTGCATTTCTTTCCGATCTTGCACACCATCGATTTAACTAACACGGGATCATTCACAGTTTACAAACCCCAAATTGGTCGTTGCACAGACGATCTCCAGCGTCCCTTCTAGCAGCTTATAGTCAGGCAGAGGCTCTAATTCCTCTTAGAGCACCTTGCACAGCAGCCTGGCATGTAGCAGTTCAGTAAATGTTTGTTGAACTAATGGTTATTTTATGGTTCTATTCTTGTAAAACTAAAAAAAAACAAAAAGTCTCTCTCTATATAGGTCTCTTACAGATCCTGTGAATCAACAACCTAGAAGTTTTCACCCTTTCCTTCCATCTCCAATTTTCAATCCCATAGGCCTTTGTAATAAATAGTTTTCAAATCCATATCACCAAATTTTGAAAACCATTTATTTTTCCTGTATTTTTTTGATGGATGAGGCTCTGGTCTCACCCTTAGGTTTTATCTCTGTCCAATGTACCTTTCTTTCCTCCTTTCCACAAGCATACCCCCCTTTTCCTTGCTCTGCTTTCTATATCTCTGCCCAATGCTCTCCCCAGTCCAGTTCGCAACTTATTATGTGCACATATTCTGAGTTTTTTTCCTGACAATTTCTTAGGGTAAATTCTTGTTTCCCTTTTACCCATTTTTTTAAAGCCTGCTTTCTATAGTCCATTAAAATGTGGTTTTGCTACACAACCATTAAATAGAAGAAATCAAGAATCCTGATCAGTTCAATACAAATAATTTCTTCTAATTCATTATTGCTTTCTCACTGTCTAAATGTATAATTGTGTACCAATCTATTTTAATTAATTGCTTCTTGATTTATCAGTTTGTTTCCAGGAACCAATATATTTTGCTTTCATCTTATGTTTTAGTATGATAATTCTATTCCATGTTATGATATTTTAGGTTCTTGGATTGATCCTTGATTCCTCTTTTTATTCAACATGTTATATCTGGTTAAAAATACAGCTTAGGGGCGCCTGGGTGGCTCAGTTGTTAAGCGTCTGCCTTCGGCTCGGGTCATGATCCCAGGGTCCTGGGATTGAGCCCCGCATCGGGCTCCCTGCTCCGTGGGAAGCCTGCTTCTCCCTCTCCCACTCCCCCTGCTTGTGTCTCTCTCTGTCAAATAAATAAATAAAATCTTTAAAAATAAATAAATAAATAAAAATACAGCTTATATGATAATATCCATAGCAAATAGTGACATACAGTTTTTTTAATTAAGTGTGATTTTAAAGATTTCTCTTATCCTTAAATATTAGACATGGAGGTGATCTTGGTAGATCTGGAAACTTCTTAAAATTTTTTGACCCAGAATATAATAATTGCAAGTTATTTCCATTGTTTACTAAGTGAAGGTGGTTTTCATGTTCCCAACTCAAAATGTATGCATGTATAACACATAAATGTTAATTCCTTGGATAGGCATTTTCACATATTTCTCAAGTCTCAGCAGTTCCTATCAATCTATCAATCTGAATGTCTGTTAAAACCTGCCAATTATCTTATAAGCACATTTTCATAAAGAAATTATTGTGGCATGTCCAAGAGTGTTTTCACATTTTCACTTGTTAAAAAGAAGACCAGGGGCGCCTGGATGGCTCAGTCGTTAAGCGTCTGCCTTCGGCTTGGGTCATGATCCCAGGGTCCTGGGATCGGGGCCGAGCCCCGCATCGGGCTCCCTGCTCAGCGGGAAGCCTGCTTCTCCCTCTCCCACTCCCCCTGCTTGTGTTCCCTCTCTCGCTGTGTCTCTCTCTGTCAAATAAATAAATAAAATCTTTAAAAAAAATAAAAAGAAGAAGACCAAAAAAGTCAAATGAAATGTCTTTACTAGGATTAGGATATGTTTTATCAACATTAACCTTCTAATATGTAGATCCAATTTTGAAGGTCACTATCCATCACTGGAAATGCTCAGAATTAAACTGTTACCCTCAGGTTTCCTGTCAAATATATCATTAATGGACAATACTCTTTTAAGTGCCTATTATGTTCTTGGCATTGAATTAAATATTATGGGGCGCCAGGGTGGCGCAGTCGGTTAAGCATCCTATGACACTTAATTTTGGCTCAGGTCGTGAGATCTCCAGCCTGCCACATTGGGCTCCGCGCTCAGTGTGGAGTCTGCTTAAGTTTCTCTTTCCCTCTGCCTCTCTCCCCTCAAATAAGTACATCTTTAAAAAGTGAATTAAAGATTATAAGCAGGGCGCCTGGGTGGCTCAGTTGGTTGGGCGACTGCCTTCGGCTCAGGTCATGATCCTGGAGTCCCGGGATCGAGTCCCGCATCGGGCTCCCTGCTCAGCGGGGAGTCTGCTTCTCCTTCTGACCTTCCCCCCTCTTGTGCTCTCTATCTCTCATTCTCTCTCTCTCTCTCAAATAAATAAATAAAATCTTTAAAAAAAGATTATAAGCAACATAGAAAAAGTATGGTCTCAACACACATGGAATTAATAGTCAAATAATTCAATAGCAAAACCAATGTAGATGAAATACTGGGACAACAATTCAAGGATAGAATATATAAGGGAGCTCTATTTTCAACTTTTTGAGGAACCTCCATACTGTTTTCCAGAGTGGCTGCACCAGCTTGCATTCCCACTAACAGTGTAGGAGGGGTCCCCTTTCTCCGCATCGCCGCCAACATCTGTCGTTTCCTGACTTGTTAATTTTAGCCATTCTGACTGGTGTGAGGTGGTATCTCATTGAGGTTTTGATTTATATTTCCCTGATGCCGAGCGATGTTGAGCACTTTTTCATGTGTCTGTTGACCATTTGGATGTCTTCTTTGGAAAAATATCTGTTCATGTCCTCTGCCCATTTCTTGACTGGATCATTTGTTCTTTGGGTGTTGGGAGGGATGGGGTGGCTGGGTGATAGACATTGGGGAGGGTATGTGCTATGGTGAGCACTGTGAATTGTGTAAGACTGTTGAATCACAGATCTGTACCTCTGAAACAAATAATACATTATGTGTTAAAAAAAAAAAGAAGATAGGAGGGGAAGAATGAAGGGAGGGAATTGGAGAGGGAGATGAACCATGAGAGACGATGGACTCTGAAAAACTGAGGGTTCTAGAGGGGAGGAGGGTAGGGGGATGGGTTAGCCTGGTGATGGGTATTAAAGAGGGCACGTACCGCATGGAGCACTGGGTGTTATACGCAAATAATGAATCATGGAACACTACATCAAAAACTAATGATGTAATGTGTGGTGATTAACATAACATAATTAAAAAAAGAATATATAAGGGATGCTGTAGGAATTCTGGAAAAAATGGGAATGATTAGGCTGAAGCAGTCAGAAAGGCATCTTTTGTGCAATGGGACTTGAGTTAGGCTTTAAAAGATGCATAAGACTGGATAAGGCTAAGTGGAAATGAAAGGCATTCCATTTCTAGGAGGAAAGCAAAAGGACAGCTTTGGGTGAGTTTCTGGGATTGGGCTTCCTTTACCGGCTTCCACTTCCCCATCTGCAAAACAAAAGCTTTGAATTTGCCTATTATAAAGGTCCAGTGATAACGTGGGGGGCGGGGGGGGGGGAAGGTGGCTTGACATCTCATCTATTTAATCCACTTCAAAGATAAAATATTTGTTATACTTCTTTTAGAGACAGAACAGACTTCTGAATCTTGTTTTACAATGATTAAAATTGCACATTACAGAAGGTCTTGCTGGCAGTTTGGACAGTTGTAGATATCACCATGTTAGGCCCTCCTGTGAAGTTTACATAACTAGCACATGTCACATTTTGGTGTTGGAGGGAAAATGAACATGCCTGTAAATTACAGGGCAAGGTAGGTGGGTGCACTAGTTCATATACATATCTTGACTTCACTATTTTGTGTGTCTCGGTTGGAAGAGCATTCTTTTGGATGAAACATTCAAACTAAACCTGCATCAGAATGTAATTTCAAATACTGATGGTTTCCTATGAGAAGTGTCTGTTACAGATATACTAGAGAACTTTCAGAATAAAGATTATTTATTTATTTATTTATTTGAGAGAAGAGAATGAGAGAGAGCGAGCGAGCATGGGGGGGGAGGGTCAGAGGGAGAAGCAGATAAATAATGTCTAGCCTATTATGTTTGGTTGTTTGATTCTCAAATGTTAGGCTAGATTTTGGTGAATTTAGGAGTGTCTGTCTCTGTGTGTGAGTGAGTGTGTATGTGTGTGTGGCTGTGTGTGTGTGTGTGTGTGTGTGTGTGTGAGAGAGAGAAAGAAAATATAATCAGATTTTAAAATGCTATAAATATTTGAGTCTGTGTCTCCTAAATGTGCAAAATGTGACTTTGAAAAGAGATGGACAGTGTTGCAAGATGGATGAACTTTGAGAACATGCCAAGTGAAAGAATCCAGTTATAAAAGACCACATATTCATGTGATTCCATTTATATGAAATGTACAAGAAGGGAACATCCATAGAGACATCCATGGAGGAAAATGGGGAGTTACTGCTAACGGGGTTCCTTCTTGGGTTCATGAAAATGTTCTAAAATAGATTGCGATAATGGTTGTACAACTCTAAATACACTAAAAACCATTGATCTGTACTATTTAAGCAGGTGAATTGAATGGTACTGTAATTATATCTCAATAAAGCTGGTATTAAAAAAGAGATTGTTGGGGCACCTGGGTGGCTCAGTCGTTAAGCATCTGCGTTCGGCTCAGGCCATGATCCCAGGGTCCTGGGATCGAGCGGCGGCATCGGGCTCCCTGCTCGGCGGGAAGCCTGCTTCTCCCTCTCCCACTCCCCCTGCTTGTGTTCCCTCTCTCGCTGTGTCTCTCTCTGTCAAATAAGTAAAATCTTTAAAAAAAAAAAGAGAGAGAGAGATTGACACAATTAGGCTGCTTAAACACAGGAAAACCATACTAACGAGGATATGATGTGTCAGGGCAGAAAACACTTATTACAAGGATCTGTATTGCAAGAGACAAACTACAGTCCAAAATCAAAAGGCTTTTGGAATATAAAGGATTCTACCTCCTGGTCAAGTGTGAGCCCTTGTTTGCCACTGCCATTGAAAGAAGGACAAAGTGCTTTGATATACCACAAAAGAGATTTCAATGTTGCAAAAACATTTTAAACAAATCAAATAAGCCAGAGTCAGAACCCAGATAGCAAAAGGTGCTGTATTTCTTTTTGATACTTTTGGAAAAGTTTAATTATGTGACTGTATTGGTTTAAAGATTTAAATTGTGCCAAGGTTTTTATAACAAATTGCAGTTAGGAAATCTGGTCTAAATAACCAAGAGGTTCCTTAGAAAGTATCACAGAAGTTTCATTTTGAATCAACAAACATCTCTGATAATTCAGAACCAAGAATGCTTTCACTGTTTATCAATGCCGTAGGGTCACTCAGACAAGGGTGTAAACGGAATGTCAAGCTGTCCATTCAGAGAAGCATTCTTGTTCACAAACTGGGCAACATTATAGGAAGATACATCTCATTTAGTGGATGGAATGGAGTAGGCCTATAACTAACTAAACTTAACTAAGCTTTTAAAAAAGTTTGAAATATTTGGGAGTCTTCTGGAAAGGACATTGTGTGAAATGAGATCAGACTCTTAAGGAATATTCTAGCTCAGGCGTCAGCAAACATTCATTATCTATAAAGGGTCAGATAGTAAATATTTTTGGCATATAGTTCCTACTCGACTCTGCTGTTGTAGTACAAAAGGAGCCACAGACATTAAATAAACAAATGGGCATGGTGGTGTGCCAGTAAAACTTTATTTACGAGAACAAGCAGCAGTAGATTGGGTTGGCTGTTGTAGTTTGCTGATGGACCCCTGTCTAGGTTCCTGTGTTTGCTCCAATATGGATTTGGCATCTGGATGTATTTGTGTTCTTAAAGGGATATTTAAGTAAGAGTTAGTTCATGGGGCACCTGGGTGGCCTAGTTGGTTGAGTGTCGGACCCTTGATTTCTGCTCAGATTGTGATCTCAGGGTCGTGGGATTGAGCCCCATGTCGGGCTCTGCGCTTAGCGTGGAGTCTGCTTGTTCCTCTCTGTCTGCTCCTCCCACTCACTCTCTCCCTCTCTCTCTCAAATAAATAAATAAAGTCTTAAAAAAAAAAGAGTTGGTTCACAACTGGGGATATGAAACTAGATTAAGATAGAAATTAGCACCCTTCCCTTGTTACAATCTTAGGTCTTCACAATCTTTAATACCAAGCAATAAACAAATGGTTATATTCTACTCTCAACTTTCAAATTTGAATATAATCGCAATGACAAAATTTCACCGAGGGGAAAAAAAAAATGACAACATCTACAATGATCCCTCAATGAGCTCTTCAATGTGGCCGGACTTGTACTAGGAACTTGATGTATATTGCATCATTTAATGCTAATAACTATTCCATGAATGGACATGTCATTATCCCCATTTTCAGATGAGAAAGCTAAGGCTTACAGAATAAGTAAACTTTTACGTAAGGTCATTTGGCTTGTAATGCAGGCGCGGGGTGGGGTGTGGGAGTGGGGAGGAGAGTATTCTATCTCTGCAGCCTGTGATCAGAACCATAGGGTCTTACAGGCAATGTTCACTACTTTATCCCAAGAAATAAAACACAGGAACACTGCTGATTATTTCACTTCTCCTCACTGCCATGGAAAAGTGGTTAGCCCATTAGGGTAAGCAGGCATGTTTATTACAGTAATGCTTAATCTAATATTAGGTATATATAATAGCATGCATTTATTTTCATAATTCTATACATGGTGTCTTCTTTCCACCAAATGGCACTGTCAAGTTTGAAGAGTAAGTCAGTGGATCCATGTAATAGCAAAGTATGCCAATGGCAGCAGGAAGAATATCATTCTATCTTCCTCTTTTGTAATATTTGTAGGTGATGTCTAGGATTAATAATAAAGATGTTTTAGTATTATGAAGACTGGAAGCAAAGGGTGTTTTATTTCGAGTCTATATTCTACAGGGTTTTGAAATATAGGATAATTTTAGTGAAAAGTTTACCAAACCACTTGTTTGTTACAAATACAAAACAGTAGATTTTCAGTTTATCCGCTAGGCGGGATATAGACAGAGGCATAATTTCTCAAATTTTCCCCCAAATATACTATTAACAGCCCAAGTTGTCTTACCTGATGAACTCTGAATTACAGGTTACATAAATCATTGTGTTTATGGGGTGGGGGGTAGTTTCTAGCAGCTGAAATATATTCTAAAACAAGTGTTGGTAAAAACACCCATAGCATAGGGGCACCTGGGTGGCAGGGCCGGTTAAGCACCCGACTCTTGGTTTTGGCTCAGGTTGTGATCTCAGGGTCTTGAGATCGAGCCCCGTGTCTGGCTCCATGCTCAGCGAGGGGTCTACTTGGGTTTCTCTCTCCCTCTGCCCCTCCCTTCTCGCAATCTCTTTCCCTCTAAAATAAATAAATAAATCCTTAAAAAACACCCACCCATAGCATATAACCAACATTTTAATTTTATTTAACATAGGGCCTCTTGAAGTATCAAATTTAAATAGTAAGATAATTTGATAATTAATGATTGAATTTTTAAAAAAGATTTTATTTATTTATTTGACAGTGAGAGAGAGAGAACACAAGCAGGGGGAGTGGCAGGCAGAGGGAGAAGCAGGCCCCCTGCTGAGCAGGGAGCCCGATGTGGGGCTCAATCCCAGGACCCTGGGATCATGACCTGAGCCGAGGTGAGACGCTTAACCGACTGAGCCCCCCAGGTGCCCCTATATCATAGAATTTTTGTATTAGAAGGAACATTATAGACCATCTCCCTCACTTTACAGATTAGTAAAACTGAGGTCCACAGGAACAAAATGACTTGCCCTAATCTTTTGGTTCTTTCAAAGTCCTTTTATAAGGTTACTTTGGGGTAGGGGCGCCTGGGTGGCTCAGTCGTTAAGCGTCTGCCTTCGGCTCAGGTCATGATCCCGGGGTTCTGGGATCGAGCCCCTCATTGGGCTCCCTGCTCGGCAGGAAGCCTGCTTCTCCCTCTCCCACTACCCTGCTTGTGTTCCCTCTCTCACTGTCTCTCTCTGTCAAATAAATAAATAAAATCTTTAAAAAAAAGTTACTTTAGGGTAGCATCTTTTTTAGAAGAGCAAAGCACTTGTTAGCATTTAATGAACCTCCCTCCGTTTGGCTTTAAGCTACCAGGACACAGCCCTCCCCGCCCCCCCCCCCCCACTGCCTTAAATCTTCTCAGCGCATCTACTGAAGAATTTGGCCTTCATGATTACAGGCTGTTTGGGGAGCTTGCCCTTCCCCCAAACTTTGTAGTAGCCCCATCGCACCACATCAGTGATAGGAGCTGCCCCAGTCTTGTTTTTGGTAGCATTTCCTCGTGTCTGCTCACCGACCAAGGTCCACAGTTTATCCAGGTTGACAGTTGGGCCGAAGTTCTGGTTCCTCTTTACGTGGTCGTGATGCCTCAGACCAACTCTTCCAGAGTAGCCTGGGTGATACTTGTAGAAGCTGATCCTGCGGTGACGCGTGCCGCTAGCATGGCCCTGGCCTCCGGGGTGCTTCCGGTGCTTGCCCATGGGGCCGTGGCCGTGGCTCCCATGGCCCCGGTGATTCCGGGTCTTCCTGAGTCTGGATGGCATGTCAGCAATCCGGACGGAAGAGCTAGGGTGGCATTTTGTGGATTATAATTTTCTTTCTATGTTATTTGACTTTTAAGTGTGGATTTGCAGATGTGCTCGGCATTGCCATAACTTGTGCCATGGAGCAGTGTGGAGTCCCTTCCTGCTGTGGGGTTCCTGGACCAGGGAAGTCAACGAGAGAGTACGGGCCAAAGTCAAGTAGCCGGTGGGGTATAAGTGCATCTCCAGAGCCTTGCCCCTTACAGAGCAAAACTAGGGCCAGGACTGACCAAGACCAGGAACTCTGTCAACCAAGAGAAATGCAAAATTCCAGCTTGAAGGAAGGGCCTAATCTGAGCTGAGGGTTTGACAAGAAGGCCAGATAAGGGAAAGGCAACCTGAATAGTAACTCAGCGGCGAGGTAATTTGGGCTGCGATTTGAGTCTTCCAGTTAATTTCCCTGATTTTAAGAGGCATGGAAGGAATGGCATTATTCCTTGGGAAGCTGGAGGGAATTACCTACATCATTAGGAGCAAGTCGGTGTCTGCAAAGTGGTCACGTGTCAGGTCCTTCGGCCACACAATGGAAAGACTTCACCTAATTTGCTTCCTTAATTCTCTTCTCTTCCCTAACTTATTGCTGACTATACAAAATTCTTTCTCTTCTGTAAAAGGGCAACGAAGCCCTGTCTTCATCAAATCTGAGAACAAGAGTCCAGCTTCATTCTTCCCAGTTTCTTTTTTACCTTGATTGAAGCAGGTACTGCTCATTAAAAGGACATCATCATTCCGGATCATTGGAAGGTGCAACTTTAGCCGAGCAGAATACCCCAAGGAGAGAGGTATAGGTAACAGATTGCAAAAAAAATTGGAAGTACTTCCTTTCAACCCAAATATGAATACCAGCCTTTCCGACCTGCCAGCAACATATGATTATGTGTTGGAGCTCCCCAGATGCACAGAATGGATGTGCAAGACTAGAACCGCTTGTTTGGGCTGCTTTCTTCTTTAAAATTTGTCTTGGGATACTTAAAATAGTAATATACATCATTCTTTTTACCAGAAATAACTCAGAACATTAAGGTCTTTCCTATGCTTTATTTTCCATTTTGAACCAAATATAAATTTTTAAAAAATGAATCAATACTGCCATTAATATTTATATCAATCCAGTTTTTTTGTGTGTCTGTGGAGAAAAGAAAATTCTCTGAAGGATGGAACAGCTCAGCCTCCAAAGTGCAGGTCAGAAAATCGGGCTAATTGAGTGCTTATCAGTAGTAGTATCATTTTTCCCAAATGTCTCTGAGCATTTTATAAATAATTAGAAATACAAATTCAGTTTCTAAAAAGGAAATTGGTGCATAATTTATAACAATGTGTATGATGTGTGTGAAAGCATGAAATATATAAATTCAAGAAATGCATAACCATTAGTAGGTTTTTTTTCCCCCAATTTATCTAAAATGAAAGTGCAGTGCTCGGAGCTAATTTCTCTGTTTTTGGTTTTTCCAATTAAAAGCCCTTAAATTAATTATAATGCTTTGGTGCTCCACAGAAGTGAAACGTATGCTTAAACATCTAATGTCTACAAACGTAAAGCCAACATCTTAAGCCTCAGTGCTGGGTACAATTCTTTTCTGTGATCCCTAAGATCGTTCATTTCAATTATTGCCCTGAAGGCTACAGGTTTGCACCACTCAGCAACTCAATCTTTTAAAAAAAAAAATTATTTAAAATCAGTTAATTAACATATAGTGTATTATCAGCAACTTAATCTTTGTTGCCGAACATTTTCTTTTATTTTGTAGTACTACTTAACCTATCTTTAGATCGTTTAATGAGATGTAATTTTGTGAGAAATGAGTTTTCAAGGTATATGCAGATCTTGGCAATGTTTTTTGGGATATGTAAACACAATACAGGGATGATGCAATGTCAGGGTTGCCATTTTTATTTGGTACTTTTCTCCATATTTGCTTCAGATTGCTGTTCTCTTATCATTGCTTGGGTTCTGGCATATTGTCTGGAAAGCTGAGCAATAAATATTCATGATATTTTAAAGTAATTGCAAGTAAAAAATGGCTGCACTGAGAATCAGTTGTAATTCCTTCTTGGATTTTCTTCCCTCTCAACATTGCGGGGTCATAAGTTTCTAAAAACTTTAAAAAGTTATCATTGTACCTGTTCCAGGACCGTCTTGGAAAGGCATAAAAAAGGAATGATTTCTCCTTCTCCTAAAATCAAATGCAAATGATCCGATATGTAAACCTTAACATGCAAATTAGTGAAACAGTCCACAAATTTTCTGCTGCCCCTTTCACCCCCTCCCCACATTCCCTTCTATTCTAGCCAAACCAGAAATTTTATCATTTCCCAAATATGCCTGTATACCTATACAATCCAGTTTGGGGGAGTGGAATGGAAAACACATGTGTTTAGGAGAGAGTCAGAACTCGGTTTGAATCTGCCTCTTACTATCTGTGTGGCTTTGAAAAAATCACTTAGTCTCCATATGCCTTTGTATCCTCTTATGAAAATTCAGAGAATTCGTACTTCAGCACAGTGCTCGGTATATAGTGTGTGCTCAAATAATTCCTGTTGAACGAAGCATCTAATATAACATATACAGTAGTGTCAGTAGATAGTACCTCTTCTCATTTCCCCTCTGTCCCCTGTGAGTTCTGCTGTCATGTTCCTTTGTAAACTAGCAAATCCCTAACCATTCTTCACGTCCCACATCAAATGTCATTTCTTTGGAGATGATTTCTCCAGCCCTTCTAGGCAGACCAAATGGTTCCATCCCTGCATTTCCATAGCATCTTACACCTACCTCTCAGAGCACTGTGTTGCCATTGGTAATTTGTCAATTTCCCCAACTAGGTATACGAAGTTCCTTTAGGGCCCTGATTTTACCTCATCGGGCTTTGTGTCTCTATTTTCTAACAGAGTTCCAGGTACATGATAGAGCGACTAAATGTTTGTTGAAAGATGAAGAGACTGAGTTGTCTGCCAGAGCTTTTCTAGAATGTAGGATTTGACTATACCTTTTTTTTTTTAAGTAATCTCTACACCCAACGTGGGGCTTGAACTCATGACCCCAAGATCAAGAGTCACATGCTCTACCGACTGAGACAGCCAGGTGCCCCTTGACTATACTTTTTTTTTTTTAAAGATTTTATTTATTTATTTATTTGGCAGAGAGAGACACAGTGAGAGAGGGAACACAAGCAGGGGGAGTGGGAGAGGGAGAAGCAGGCTTCCAGCGGAGCAGGGAGCCTGACGCAGGGCTCGATCCCAGGACCCTGGGATCACAACCCGAGCCAAAGGCAGACGCTCAATGACTGAGCCACCCAGGTGCCCCTTGACTATACTTTTTAATTCACATATTTTCCCCACTAGACCACGAAATCTAAGGAAGACCTCTTGCCTTGTATTTACAGCACTGACACAGTGCCTGGCTCAATAAATGTCTGTTGAATTAATGTAGGCAAAATCTGTCTTTACAGCTCTTCCTCCTATTCTTTTTTTTTTTTAAGATTTTATTTATTTATTTGACAGAGAGCGAGAGAGAGCACAAGCAGCGGGAGCAACAGAGGGAGAGGGAGGGGGAGAAGCAGGCTCCCCGCTGAGCAGGGAGCCCGATGCGGGGGATGCGAGGCTCAATCCCAGGACCCTGGGATCATGACCTGAGCCAAAGGAAGATGCTTAACGACTGAGCCACCCAGGTGCCCCCACCTATTATTTATTTGAGTAACTCTCCCCCTCCCACTTACAGGATCCTTAAAATATCTGTCTTTCCATGTTTGTTCTCAGTTTCTGCATTCTTTTGCTAAGTGCCAAAGGATAGATTTGAATTAGGTAAACTCATCTCTGCTACTGTTTCAGTAGCTGACTCCTTGCTCTCCCTCCCAATCAGTGCCTCAGTGCAGCTATAATGTAAATGCCCTAGCAGGTGATGGTATATCTGGCTTCACGACAGCCTGTTTGGGAGGAGGGGGAGATTTGGAGGCATAATTCTTAAAATACCTTTCAAATTACATTGTATAGGGTGACCATCCAGTGTGTTAGTTGGCATGTCTAGCCCTGGGCAGAGGTGTGGTAAGTTAGAGATAGTGCATCAACCTGTGAAATCTCTCGGTTTTGAACTTGCCCTTTTAAATTTAGAGAATTAACCTCATCAAGTCTAATTCCCTGCTCAGAGTTTGGGAATGCTTGAGTCATGACCTCCCATGGAGCTAGGAGAAAAATCTTGGTTTACCTAATGTGACCCCCACTTCGTTTTTGTTTGCCCAGCAACCAACAAGGGATCATTTTCCATGCTGATTGCCACATGAAGAAATTTGTGTTCTAGGCTGGTATTCAGTTAGCAAGTAGTATACTAGAATTATCTGTTTTAGCAGTCTGTCATGCTGACTGATTCAAAGTTGACCAGTGACCAATACAAAATTAATATGGATGCCTAAGATTCCTTAGTATTGTCTCATGCAAGGCCTGTCTTTGATTGGGTGGTCAAGTATCCTGGCATGTGTCATCAAGAAAGAAGTAAGACATTTCCCTTATGATTACAATTTTTAATTCTTGAAGGAAAGCCTTTTCTTTGAAAACAAAATAACCCTCATAAATATTAATGGTGTTATGTTGATCCATTGATGTATCAGATTGTACAAGGAGAAACGGTTTTAATCTCAGAGTCCTAAATGAGATTGTAGTGAGACTAAGGACTGTCAGTAAAATTTTCCTTTTCCTTTATCCTGATACTTGTCTTCTCTCCCTTCGGACATCTGTTCCCAGAGACTGTTGTCTTTACTCCCTATCCCCTTCTTTCAGTGAGGGAGACAGATAAGCAGTTGTCTTGAGAATACAAGGTCACTGGCATTCCGTAAGTGGATTCCAGGGCCTGCTACAGAAACAAGTGGTGAGTGTTCTCTGTCACTTGCAAACTATAAATTAATTAAGTTGACAACTTTTCCTTCTTTATGTTATGCTTTCAGAAGGACTTTTGAAATCCATTTGTTGCAGTTTCTGATTGTAATCATAACATATGGTCATTGTAGAGAATTGATAGTACAGAAAAGTACTGAGAGAGAATAAAAATCTCAACACCTAGAGATAACAGCTGTTAGAATTTTGATGTATTTACTTACAGCATTCTTATGTGTGTATAACATATTTTTATTGGGATTCTATTATATATAAAGTGCTACATCTTGGGTTTTCAAAAGTGTCCTTACATCTGAAACATTTTCAAGTACCATTAGGTATTTGAAAACATTTTAAATTGCTAGATAACATTTTGTCACATGACTATACCATGCATTGTTTATTAAAAAAGAACATCCTTTTGTTGTTGGACATGCAGCTTGATTCCAATTTTTCCATCTTAAAAATAATTCTGTACTTAATCTTTGTCTGAATTTCTGATTGTTTCATTAGACTAGGATCCTATAAAGGAACTTACTTGGTCTAAGTGTGTGATTTTTTTTTTTTTTTTTTACAAAAAATACTTATGAGGGGCACCTGGCTGGCTCAGTGGGAATGGTATATATTGCTGGTATTTTATTTTATTTTTTTATTTCATTTTATTGTAAGTATGCTGTACACCCAGCGTGGGGCTTGAACTCATGACCCCGAGATCGAGGGGCACATGATCTTGACCGACTGAGCCAGCCAGGCGTCCCTATCACCGGTATTTAAAAGTATTGAATATTTTACAAAAATATATTCACTAGGTTCTTGAACTTGTGTCATGTGTATTTATCTCTGTTCCTGTTCTTTAGCCATTTTCCGTTTTGATTTTTGTGAGCTTTTTAATATTTCAAAACTATCATCCCTTTTTAGTGTCTGTTGCAAATATTTTTCCTAGCCTGTGGCTGGTCTTTTAGGTTTTCTTATTTAGTAATGGCTTTTGAGCTTCGGTTTTTTCCATTTTTGTGTAGTCCAACTCTATTGATTTTTCCATTTGTGGTTTCTTTCATTGCTTATATGCTTAAAAATTCCATTCTTATTCAGTAGATGTTTTGGTCAGATTTATAGTTTTGAAGGCACTGGATCTGCTCTACAGCTATGGCTGCTCTTTGTTCTTTTTAAATATTTTATACACAGACTTGGAAGTGTTAGTTACAAAAGTAGGAGCAGCTATAATTCCTTTGCAACAGAACCGTGTGTGAAGAGAGTGATTCTTAAGAAGTCTTCTGAACAAAAAAAAGGACGTGAAATGTTGACATTTTATTGCAGTGAACAACTGTGTTGATTGAATGTTCCATGTTATTCACTTCACATTGTGTATAAGGGCTCTGTAACTCAAGGCAACACAACACTCAAACTGAAGAATCCCCCAGCAATTTTCACTTTGAGGATTATCTTATTTCAGAATACTTACAACCACATTTCTCAAAGGGGGATCTTTGGACTCCTTACATCATAATCACTTCAATTCCTTTTCAAAATGGAGATTCCTGTGTCCTCCCTCCAAACATAATAAATCAGCCTCATCAGGGTCTGAGGTCTCAGAAACCACATTTTAGCAAGCATCCCAGGTGATTCTTGTGTACTCTAAAGTTTGAGAATCTCTGGGCTAGGAAGGAACATTAGTGTAAGAAGTGGATCCGTGGAGGCGAAGAACAAAATGCAAGCATGTGAGACCATAAGTTCAGAGATAGATCTCAAACCAGTAGATGAGCCAAAAGGCAGAAGGGACAGTCAGAATCAACAGGGCATAGGTGAAAGAGCACGGGTCTGTTCATCAGAAAAATCACTTAATATCCTGTGTCCTCAGGCCAGTCACAACTCTTCAGCCTTCTTATCTTTAAAACGAGGATAACGGGCGCCTGGGTGGCTCAGTCGGTTAAGCGTCTGCCTTTGGCTCAGGTCATGATGCCAGGGTCCTGGGATCGAGCCCCACATCGGGCTCCCCGCTCAGCGGGGCATCTGCTTCTCCCTCTGCCCCTGATCCTCCTCCCCACTTGTGTTCTCTCTCTGTCTCAAATAAATAAATAAAATCTTTTTTTTTTTTTAAAGGTGAGTTTAAAAAAAATAAAATGAGGATAAGAAGTACTTGTACCCAAGTATACAAGATGGTAAAGACCAGGGGAAATATGAATTTAACAGTGTTTTGCAGAATGCATAGGTTTTATTGTTAATGATAGAATCAGAGGAAGTGCTGGTGGTGGTCAGCATCCAGATGATGTGGCACCAGGTCCCAGAGACTCACTGTTGACAAGTGTAGAGTTCAGGGTCAAGAAATCCTGTCCCTGGAGGGACTTGAAGTGGGGGGGGGCAGGACATCAACTGAAGCTCAGCTGGCTTCGTGAGACTGAAATATTTGGTCAGTCACTGAGGGAAACGAATCACATGAGGTATTCAGCCTGGAGGAATCCCTGCCTTCTCTGAGGATGCATTCTCTTTCATTTGTACCCCGCACACAACATTCATCCCTTTATGCTTTACTCTACTATTGGCAGACCCACACTGGAAGGAACAAAGCTGTCAGACTCTTTCAAGGGTTTCGATCTTACTGAGCGATGTGACAGCCACCAAGTTCCTTCATCACTCCCCTTCCCCATTTAGAACCAGGATCATGTCAGGGTATGAGGTGAGGGCACGCCCGTAGGAGGTTCGTAGAATTAGAGGATTGGATGCTCTGGGGGTTGAGGGAAGGTGGAAGGATTCCAAGAAGTATGTACTTTTTTTTGTTGTGACAACCCCAGGAAGTGGGAAGTATGGCTTCTGAACAATCTAATTTCCTTTTTGACTTCTTTCCCTGTAGGATTTCAGTTGCCTTTATTGCAAAGTTAATACATTCCAGAGTTATTAAATCTCAGAGGGTAATAAATAGACTATATGGCAGTAAAAAGAGATACACATAGTTATTTGAACCAGCCTGATGCAAACTCCATTCATTAAGTCTAATGGAAAGAGCATGGGCTTCAGTCTGTTGGAAACCACCCGAATTATTTCTGAGTTGGAATTCCCTGTCAGTTTTTTACTGTTTGATCTTGAATAGGATGTCTATGAGCCACCATCTTTTACATCTGGAAAAGAAAGATAACATTTTCTACTCGAATAGTTATTTGAGGACCCAATCAGATATAGTAAAAGAACCTGGTGTATTGACTGGTGCACGGTAAGTGGGCAGTGTCCTTTTTCAGTTGGTTAATCAAATTTCAACCACCGTTTTTTTCAATTTCAGTAATTCTTATCTGATTTTCTGATACAGTACCTCAACTGCTTGCTATAAGCCTCATCCTATGGGGCCCACAATTCTTCCTTCCTGGCTTCAGCTTTCTTCACATCATCTAGCTTTTCCTTCTCTTTGAAGTTTCCTCCCTCCTTCCCAACTTGACTTCTAAGGAAGTGAGGTTCTTTCTGTTCTGGAATCTAGGACCACTTCTCTCTAGGTGGAAAATTCGTCCTCAGCCTCCTGAATACTGAATATATTCTCCTGGTCTTCTACTCAGAGGAATCTTTTTCAACTAGGCTCCCATATTTTTTCGTGGCCCCTTCTCAAACTTGCTTATTTTGCATTATTTATCCTGCTTTTGTTTTTTTGGTTTTTTAAAAAGGATTTTATTTATTTATTTGAGAGAGAGAGAGGGAGAAGCAGACTCTCCACTGAGCAGAGGGCCCGATGTGGGACTTGATCCCAGGAACCTGAGATCATGACCTGAGCTGAAGGCAGATGCCTAACTGACTGAGGCACCCAGGCACCCTATCCTGCTTTTGTATCTCAGGTTTTTGAAAATCTCCTACCCCCAATTCCAGAGTAACTTACTGTAGCCCTTCAGGTTTTGTCATCCTCTTCTGGCTACATTCAGGTCTTCCTACAGATACGTAAGAACACGCTGACCGAAAATCCAACTAATGATGAATGATATCCCAACCAGGCTAGAGCTTTCACCACTTGATTTTGAGCATATGACAAGAGACCTGTTCTAAGACTCTAGAATACACTATGCTATGGTCAATACTCACTTCAGCTGAACCTCTCTGTTGACCCCCAGGGAACCAAGTAGTCACTCTAGTGCTGAGGGCTACTTACTTTTCAGACTTTGTCAGCAGGGAAACTCGTGAAACCTCTCTCCTCTTTCTCTCTGCATCCAAGTAGCTCTCAATAATAGAGTCTTATTTTGAGTTAGTGAAAAGGGAAGAAACTCCTTTCCTTTGAAGTCCCACACATCTGGGTATGATGGTGCTGGTGTTAGTACAACATAAAAACATTTCCCACTTTCATTCATTTAAGAAATATTTATCGAATCTGCCCGGCTAGCTCAGTTGGCAGAGCATGAGACTCTTAAGAAATATTTATCGAGAACTTACAATATCTAATGTGAAGTTCTGGATGGGAGGATGAAATGAGTTAAATTAAATTAATTAAATTAAAGCCTGCCTGAGATCTCAGAGTCAGGAAAGGAAGGCGAGCCACAAGCCGCCATGCTACACAGCATAAAGGGATGAACGTTGTGTGCGGGGTACAAATGAAAGAGAATGTATCTTCAGAGAAGGCAGGGATTCCTCCAGGCTGAATACCTCATGTGATTCATTGCCCTCAGTGACTGACCAGATATTTCAGTCTCATGAAGCCAGCTGAGCTTCAGTAACAAGTTTTTGAAATATTTCAAGTCAATGTAAGGAAAAAAATGAAATTCAATTGTCCCAACAATGAGCATAGTGTCATTGGATGAGGGCAGCCTGTGGGCACCAGAAGACCCTGATAATTGCAGTGCTTCATCTGTGAAGCCTTCTTTCTTTTCCTCAGGTTGTGGAAATAAAATAAAACAGTTCTCCAAAAGAGCAAAGTGGAGCATTTCCAATTTTGTCCTTTAATAAACGGTTTGTTGGCATTGAATAGAATGAAAATAATGATAGGTCTTTTGCCACCAAAGCATAATGACCCTTGTGGCCTTTCTCCTCACTCTGTACCCTGTACTTTAGATGGTAAACAGCAATTTGAGTGGCAGTATTGAAAATGATTTTAACTCTCTGTTGCTCAGCAAGCATGAAACCGACACACAGCCCACATTGTGCTCACTGAGCCAGGACATATAGCAAAGGAGTGGTCCTCGAATTTTCCCCTGTCCCCAAGTTCACTGAAACAGAAAGCCTGGTATCAATAGATATAAGGCCTTGATTGAGAAGGCCAAGAATCCACGGGTAGCCAGAAAACTTATAAACCTAGAACTTACTGTGACATTGATATTGCAACTGCATAGAACTTAGACTCTGAGTTCTGTAGATGAAATTATTACCATCCTAACCTTCAGAAAAGTAATAGGACAGTTAGATTTCAAATTTTGTTTACAGTCAAGGGAAGAAAATGTTATTTTTTTCTCCACATAGTTGTGTAAAAAGTCTTTATTTAAAGAATGTTCAATTATATAACCTGACTCTAAATTTTAAATGCCACAGATGTGATGGAGTAGCACCTTAATAGGGTTGCCAGAGTTAGCAAAAACAAACCCCCCAAAAACTACAGGATACCCAGTTGAATTTGAATTTGAGATAAACAACAAATAATTTTTTAGTATAAGTATGATGCGTGTAATATCTCGCAACCTTAACCTTAAGGGGTATTGCCTGATTATATAATATTCCAGTGGGCTGGTTAAATTTTAGGAGGCAGGTTTTTTTTTTTAAGGTTTTTTTTTTAAGAGAGAGAGTGTGTGAGAGAAAGAGATGGGGGTAGGGGCAGAGGGAGAGAATCTTCAAGCAGACTCCCTGCTGAGCAGGACAGCCTGATGCAGGACTCAATCTCGAGTTTCTGAGATCCTGACCTGAGCAGAAACAGAGTCTGACGCTCAACCGACTGAGCCACCCAGGTGCCCCCAGGTTTGCTTTTAATCCCCAGTTTTCATCTTCCCCTATTCCTGCATGTCTCCTCAGCATACAAGATTTGAACGAATTGAAAGATCTTCTGTGAAGAAGACCATTCATTTCATAAATGAATTATTTTAAAGCCTTCCACCCCACTGCAAAAAAAAAAAAAAAGCCTCTTTTTTTGGGTCCCCTTTTTGTGCTGTCCCAATTGCTCTTCACTTGTTGATCTGGGTTGCATCATTTAGAGCAGTGCCTCAACTATAAATGTCTCAATTTTCTGTTGTTCTTCGTCAGAAGGCTCAGCCAGACGGAGGTAGGGGCTGAGGTGGGGGAGGGGGAGAGTCTAGGAACTGAGTCAAAAAAGTAGAACTAATTAAAAAAAATTTTTTTTAAATTTTATTTTTAAGTAATCTCTCCACCCTACATGGGGTTCAAACTCACAACCCCAAGATCAAGAGTCTCATGCTCATCCAACTGAGCCAGCCAGGTGCCCCAAAGTTGAACTATTTTAAGTGAGAATTTGGAGAACACCCAAAATGAACATGTAGTGAGCCAAAATGTAGACCTCAACATGGGATTTTCCTTTAACTAAAGAATCTCACCTCCCCAAATAGTTACTCTAGAGTGTCTGATCATGTCAGTGCACATTCAATTCACACATCCATCAGAGAGTTAAAAAATGTATGAAAAATTGATGATTCTGCGTTTAGTTCTTATTAGTTTTACAAGTAAAAATACATCTTCTTCACAGTTGAATACTTTGATGTCAGCTTCCAGGAATCCTTAGTTGCTCCTATCTCAAAAGGCGATTGGGGGGCACCTGGCCAGCTCAGTCGGTAGAGCCTGTGACTCTTGATCTCGGGGTTCTGAGTTCAAGCCCCACATTGGGTGTAGAGCTTACTTAAAAAAAATAAAGGAGATATTGGTTCCCTGCACTTCAGGCTATCCCTGAAGACAGATTCTAAGTAGACAAGTTGTCTGAATGAATATGAATAAGATAGACTCTTCTCTAAATTTATAACAATTTTGGGAGGGACATCAAATTATCAAACAAAAACTGTAAGAAAGATTATAGACTTTCAGTAGTTGCTTAATTCTGTCATAAGAAAACCTTTTTATGAAACCCTGAGACAGCTTATCAACGTTTTAAATCTATTAAACACACACACATTACATATTAATATGCTGATTATAGAATATTCTTTTCAATAAAAAAATCTTGACAGAGCTTTGCATGCAAAATTCATTAGCTTGGTTTAACTTAGTGTACATCTTCAAAGATAAAAAACACATATTTTAACAAACCAGAAGTTCTAGTCAGACAAAACTGGGTGACAAAAAGAAATAAGATGCATCCAAATTGGAAAGGTAGAAATAACATTATCGGTATTTGCAGATTACATGACCATACATGTAGGAAATCCTAAAGAATCTACCAAAAAAAGTTAAATAAGGGAATTCAGAAATCTATGTGTCTGCTTTTGTGCCAGTACCATACTGTCTTGATGATTACAGCTATGGTACTGGTACAAAAACAGGCACACAGATCAATGGAACAGAACAGAGAGCCCAGAAATGGACCCTCAACTCTATGGTCAACTAATCTTTGACAAAGCAGGAAAGAATGTCCAATGGAAAAAAGACAGTCTCTTCAATGAATGGTGCTGGGAAGATTGGACAGCCACATGCAGAAGAATGAATAGGACCATTTCCTTACACCACACACAAAAATAGACTCACAATGGATGAAAGACCTAAATGTGAGACAGGAGTCCATCAAAATCCTTAAGGAGAATACGGGCAGCCACCTCTTTGATCTCAGCCACAGCAACTTCTTGCTAGATACATCTCCAAAGTCAAGGGAAACAGAGGCAAAAATGAACTATTGGGACTTCATCAAGATAAAAAGCTTTTGCACAGCAAAGGAAACAGTCAACAAAACCAAAAGACAACTGACAGAATGGGAGAAGATATTTGCAAATGACATATCAGATAAAGGGCTAGTATCCAAAGTCTATAAGGAACTTATCACACTCAACACCCAAAGAACAATCCAATCAAGAAATGGGCAGAAGACATGAACAGATATTTCTACAAAGAAGACATACAAATGGCCAACAGACACATGAAAAAGTGCTCAACATCACTGGGCATCAGGGAAATACAAATCAAAACCACAATGAGATACCACCTCACACAAGTCAGAATGGCTAAAATTAACAAGTCAGGAAATGACAGATGTTGGTGAGGATGTGGAGAAAGGGGAACCCTCCTACGCTGTTGGTAGGAATGCAAACTGGTACAGCCACTCTGGGAAACAGTATGGAGGTTCCCCAAAAAGTTGAAAATAGATCTACCCTATGACCCAGCAATTGCACTACTAGGTATTTACCCCAAAGATACAAATGTAGTGATCCAAAGGGGCATGTGCACCCCAGTGTTTATAGCAGCAAAGTTCACAATAGCCAAACTATGGAAAGAGCCTAGATGTCCATCAACAGATGAATGGATAAAGAAGATGTGATACACACACACACACACACACACACACACACAATGGAGTATTACGCAGCCATCAAAAAACGAAATCTTGCCATTTGCAACGACGTGGATGGAACAAGAGGGTATTATGCTAAGCGAAATAAGTCAATCAGAGAAAGACATGTATCATATGATCTCACTGATAATGTGGAATTTAAGAAATAAGGCAGAGGATCATAGGGGAAGAGAGGAAAAAATGAAACAAGATGAAACCAGAGAGGGAGACAAACTGTAAGAGACTCTTAATTGTAGGAAACAAACTGAGGGTTGCTGGAGATGAGGGGGCTGGGAGGCTGGGGTAACTGGGTGATGGACATTGGGGAGGGTGTGTGTTGTAATGAGCACTGAGTATAAGACTGATGAATCCCAGACCTGTACCCCTGAAACAAACAATACATTATATGTTAGGGGCACCTGGGTGGCTCAGTCATATAAGCGTCTGCCTTAGGCTCAGGTCATGATCTCAGGGTCCTGGGATTGAGCCCCATGTCAGACTCCCCACTCAGCCTGCTTCTCCCTCTCCTCCCCACTTGTGCTATCTCTGTCTCTTGCTCTCAAATAAATAAAATATTTAAAGAAATACATATGTTAATTAATTGAATTAAAAAAATAGAAAAAGTAAGCGAATTCAGCAAGCTTACAGGATATGAGATCAGCATGCCAAAATTAATTGTATTTCTATACACTAACAATGAACAATTCAGAAAGGAAATTAAGAAACAATTCCATTTACAAAAACAACAACATGGATAAAATTCTTAAGAATACATTTAACGAAGGAGGTAAGGTCTATACTCAGAAAACTGCAAAACACTTCTGACAGAAATTAAGAAGCCCTAAATAAATGAAAGACATCCTATGTTCATGGTTCAGAAGACTTAATATTGTTAAGATGGCAATTTTCCTCAAAAAGATCTACAGATTCCATGTAATCTCTATCAAAATCTCAATGGCTTTTTTTTTTTTTTGCAGAAATGTAAAAACCAATCTTCAGATTCATATGGATTTGCAAGGGGTCCCAAATAACCAAAACAATCTTGAAAAGGAACAATGTTGGAGACTCACACTTCAGATTTTAAAACTTACTACAAAGCTACATTAATCAAGAGTGTTGTGCTGACATGAGGATGGATGTGTAGATCAATCAGTAGAATAGAGGGCCCAGAAATAAACCCTCACATTTATGGTCAACTGATTTTCCACAAAGGTGCCAAGAATACTACTCAGTGGGGAAAGAGGAGTCTTGAACAAATGGTGTTGGGGCAACCAGATATTCACATGTAAAAGAATAAAATTGGATCTTTATCTCACATTATATTTAAAAATTACCTCATTATGGATCAAAGACCTAAATGTAAAAAATAAAACTATAAAACTTTTAGAAGAAAACAAATAAGCAAAATTTTCATGACCTTGGATTTGGCAATGGTTTCTGAAATATGACACCAAAAGCACAAGAAACAAAAGAAAAAGCATATAGGGCGCCTGGGTGGCTCAGATGGTTAAGCATCTGCCTTCGGCTCAGGTCATGATCCCAGAGTCCTGGGATCGAGTCCCGCATCGGGCTCCCTGCTCCTTGGGAGCCTGCTTCTCCCTCTGCTTCTCTCTCGCTCTCTCTCTCTGTGTCTCTCATGAATAAATAAATAAAAAATCTTAAAAAAAAAAAAAAAAGAAAAAGCATATAAATTGGATTTCATCAAAACTAAAGTCTTTTGTGCATCCGAGGACACTATCACTTGGGTGGCTCAGTGGGTTAAGCATCCGACTCTTGGTTTGGGCTCAGGTCATGATCTTAGGGTCCTGAGATTGAGCCCTGTGTCAGGCTCCCTGCTCAGTGGGGAGTCTGCTTCCCCTCTCCCTCTGCCCCTCCCCTGCACTTGCTCTCTCTTCTCTAAAATAAATAAAATCTTTAAAAAAAAAAAGCCAAAAAAAAAAAAAAAGGACAC
>NW_027397127.1:148271-253584 GCF_003265705.2 Callorhinus ursinus
TCTGCCCCTCCCCTGCACTTGCTCTCTCTTCTCTAAAAAAAAAAAAATCTTAAAAAAAAAAAAGCCAAAAAAAAAAAAAAAAGGACACTACTAAGAGTTTGAAAAGATAAGACACAGAATGGGAAGACATATTTGCAAATCACATTTCTGATAAGGGTCCAATAACCAGAAATTAAAAGAAACTGTTACAACTTAACAACAAAGAGGTTCATTCCTTATAAAATACTAGAATACTAGGAATAAAAAGAAACTCTCAATTTGACAAAGGGCATCTACAAAGTCTGCAGATAACATCATGCTCAATGGTAAAAAACTGAATGCTTTGCTCAAGATCAGGAACAAGATAAGGCCTGCTCTTTCCACTTCTCTTCAATGTACTGGATGTTCTAGCAAGTGTAATCAGGCAAGAAATAAAGGGCATTCAGATTGGAAGGAAAGAAGTAAGACTATCTTTATTCACATTCAATGTGATGATCCATATAAGATATTATGGAATCTACAAAAAATGTATTAGATATAATAAGTGAGTTTAACAAGGTTGCAGGATACAAGATAAAAATAGAAACATCACTATTCTTTCTAGATACTAGCAACTAACAATTGAAAATTGTATTTAAATAAAATACCATTGACAATAGCATCAAAAAAACCTCATGAAATACATAGGTGTAAATCCAACAAAAGACATTCAAGATCAGACCACTGAAAACTATAAAACACTACTGAGAAAGATTAAATTACGAATAGAGATATATGGTGTTCACAGATCAGAAGACTCAATTTTGTCCATTTTCTCCAAGTTGATATGTAGATCCATATGTATTCAAATTCATATGGAAATACAAAAGATCTAGAATAGCTAAAAGAACCTGGAAAAAAACTACAAAGTTGGAAGAGTAAAAATATCTGTTTTTAGGGGCACCTGGGTGGCCCAGTCGGTTAAGCATCTGCCTTCAGTTTGGGTCATGATCCCAGGATCCTGGGATCGAGTCCCGCATTGGGCTCCCTGCTCAGTGGGGAGTCTGCTGCTCCCTCTCCCTCTGCCTCCTGTTCTGCCTGCTTGTGCGCTCTCGCGCTCTCTCTCTCTCTGTCAAATAAAAAAATAAAATCTTAAAAAAAAGAATATCTGTTTTCAGAACTCATTATAAATCTATAGTAATCAAAACCATATGGTACTAGTATCTTTACAGTGGTTTATTTTTAGAAACATGTAGATCAATGGAACAGAATAGAGAGTTCAGAAATAAACACATATATGGACAGCTGATTTTTAACAATACATCAAATGCAATTCAGTGGAGAAAGGATAGTGTTTTCCACAAACTGTCAGAACAACTAGATATCCATATGCAAAAATATGAATGGGGGCCCATACCTCTTGTTATATATGAAAATTAACTCAAAATGGATCATAGACCTAAATGGAAAATCCACGTATGTAAAACTCCTAGAAGAAAATAGAGAAGATTTTTGTGTCCTTGGATTTGGCAAAGATTTCTTAGACATGACACCAAATGTACGATCTATAAAAACAAAAAAAAGTGTTTTAACAGTGTTAAAAGAATAGAAAGACAAATCACTGGGTGAAACTGTTTGCATTACAGACAATAAAGGCTTGCATGCAGAATATGTAAAGAACTCTCAAAACTGAATAATAAGAAAACAGGTCAATTTAAACATGGGCAAAATTTGAACAGACAATTCACCAAAAATACATGAATGGCAAATGGGCACATGAAAAGGTGTTTCTCATTAGTAATCAAAGAAATGAAAATTAAAAACACAATAAGATACCACTATACATCTATTCAAAGGGATAAAATGAAAATGACCGACCATACCAAATGGTGGCAAGAATGTGGAAGAACTGGAATGCTCATATACTGCTCGTGGGAATGTAAAATGGTACAACCACTTTGGTGACCAGTTTGGCAGCTTTTCAAAAAATTAAACATACACATACTATATGATACACCTATTCAACTCCTAAGTAATTATTTAAAGAAAAATCAGGGGCATCTGGGTGGCTCAGTTGGTTAAACATCTGCCTTCAGCTCCGGTTGTGATCCCAGCATCCTGGGATCGAGCCCCACATTGGGCTCCCTGCTTCTCCCTCTGCCTCTGCGTGCCACTCCCCTGCTTGTGTGCGCATTCTCGAGAGTGCTCTCTCTCTCTCCCTCTCTCTAGCAAATAAATAAATAAAACCTTAAAAAAAGAAAAATCAAAGTATATGACCATACAAAGACTTGTATGCAAATGTTCAAAACATCTTTATTTGTAAAATAGCCCCAACCAGGAAACATCCCAAATAGCCATTGACAACCAAAAGGTAAACAAATTGTGAAATATGTATACAATAGAGTGCTACTCAACACTAAAAAGAAATGAACTTTTGATACCTGCAAAGAAATTTTTTTAAAAAGATTTTATTCATTTATTTGAGAGAGAGAGAGAGTGAGCATGCGTGTGCATGTGGGGGGGTAGAGGCAGAGGGAGAGGGAGAAGTTGACTCTGTGTTGAGCAGGGAGTGCAACGTGGGGCTCAATCCCAGAACCCCGGGATCATGACCTGAGCTGAAGGCAGATGCTTAACCAACTGAGCCACCCAGGTGTCCCACAAAAAAAATTTGGATGAATCTCAAAATAATCATGCTGAGTGACATGAACTAGACAAAAAAGAGTTCAGACTATATGATTCTATGTATACATAAAGTATTAGAATATGCAAATGAATCTATAATGACAGCAGATCGGTGATTGCCTGGGAATGTGGAAGGTGGGGATTGAGCATGGGGAAAGGGTTACCATGGGGCACAGGGAACTTTTTGGGGGTGGTAGATTTGTTCACTATGTTGATTGTGATGATGATTTTGTATATATATGCATGTGTCAAAACTTATTAAATTGTACAATTTATATGTATTCAGTTAATTGAATGTCAATTCAATTAGGATATAATCCTAATAAAGTTGCTAAAAAATTAAATATCAATTTATGATATTTTTTTCCTGAAAAGCTTTCATAATTAATGTCATATAACTTGCTGGCAATTCTATGTTAATTTGGAGCCAAATGACAGGCTTCCCCTGAATGAACACATTGTACTTTCTCTGAATTTTACTGGTTATCATTTCATTTTTTTAAATTTTAATTTAAATGGAATTTAGTTAACATATAGTGTATTATTAGTTTCAGGGGTAGAATTTAGTGATTCATCGGTAGCATATGACATCTAGTGTTCATTACCTCAAGTGCCCTCCTTAATGCCCGTCACCCGGTTACCCCATTCCCCCACCCACCTCCCTCCAGCAACCCTCAGTTTGTTCCCTATAGTTAAGAATCTCTTATGGTTTGCCTCCCTCTCTGTTTTTATCTTATTTTATTAAAAAACAAAAACAAAAACAAAAAATGAGAGCAGAATGGCCTAGCAGGTGTTCTGAAAAGCTGGAATAGTTTGAGGGCAAGGAAACTGTTATCAGACGGAAATGATTTTACTTAGTTGGCAAAAGAAGTCAGATATTGTCTCAAACAACAAACGGGGAGATATACCACGTTCATTGGTTTGAAGACTCAATATTGTCATGATATCAATTCTCCCAAATAATATAAGGTATTTAGCAAGGAGAGAGGCCACCTACCAGGCACTCAGTGAATTGTTACTCTTGCTATCACTTGAAAATCAAAAAGTTCTATAAAACAGAAATCATTATATACTTCTGGCAGTAACCAATTAAAACTTGAGACAGTCTCTTGAAATCAGAAGTACACTAGACTGGAAAACAGGAGACCTACTTGGGCTCCAATAGGCCAGCATTTAGTTTTGTGTATTAAACAAGTCATTTCACCTCTCTGGGCTTAAGTTCCCCACTTACTATTATGAAAAATTTAAGATACTGCCTCCCTAGTTCAAGCAACATCGAAGAGCAGAATAAAATGCTTTATAAATGCAGGCAAGAGTGAGCTTTGTGTCTGAATCATTTCAGATAATTGCCTTAATTGTCAATTGGCATTATAGAGCTATCCACAGCGTATTAGTCATAAAAAAATCCAATAAATTCCCCTAAATTTTGCATTTTCCCAAATCAAATGATTAAGAGTAATCAAAGTACTAGTTTTTATGGTCTGATTAGATTTTTAAGGCTTTCATAGGGCAGACTACAAACTGATCATTGCAAGACCTTTAAAGTAGCATTTTAAAAAAAAGTATGTGCAGTTTTATTCTTATGCTAAATATTTGGACTCTCTTTTGAGGACACATACAGCTTTATATGCAACCAAGTAAATAGCCAAATTGTCTGTTTATGTGCCTTACCAACAATGTTATTTTTATTTCCCTACAATGGTTTCTTTAGCACATTCGGGGGTTGTAGTCTAAAATCATTAGTCTTTTTTTTTTAATATGTCTGTATTTTTTCAAAAGAACATAAAGTTCCCACCAACAGTGCATGAAGATTTATTTTTCTCCACATCCTCACCAACACTTGTTATTTCTTTTCATTCTGATTTTAGCCATTCTGACTGGTATAAGAATGGTATAAGGTAATATGGTATAAGGTAATATCTCCTTGTGGTTTTGATTTGCATTTCCCTGATGATGAGTGATGTTGAGCATCTTTTCATGTGTCTGTCGCCCATCTGTATCTCTTCTTTGGAAAAATGTCTATTCAGGTTCTCTGCTCATGTTTTAATTGGATTGTTTTTGTTTTGTTTTGTTTTTGGTATTGAGTTGTGTAAGTTCTTTATATATTTTAGATATTAACCCCTAATCAGATATATCATTTGTAAATATCTTCTCCCATTCTGTAGGTTGCCTTTTAGTTCTGTTGATGATTCCCTTCACTGTGCAAAAGCTTTTTAATTTGATGTAGTCCCAATAGCTTATTTTTGCTTTTGTTTCCCTTGCCCTAGGAGACAGCTAAAAAATGTAGCTATGGCTTATGTTGGAGTAATTATTGCCTGTGCTCTCCTAGGATTTTTATGGTTTCAGGTCTCACATTTAGGTCTTTCATCCATTTTGATTTCATTTTTGTGTATGGTGTTAGAAAGTGGTTCAGTTTCATCCTTTTGCATGTAGCTGTCCAGTTTTCCCAGTACCGTTTATTGAAGAGACTGTCTTTTCCCCATTGTATATTCTTGCCTCCTTTGTGGAAGATTAATTGACCATATAAGTGTGGGTTTATTTCTGGGCTCTCTATTCTGTTCCATTGATCAATGTGTCCATCTTTTTCTGACCAGTACCATACTGTTTTGATTATTACAGCTTTGTAGTAGATCTTGAAATATGGAATTGTGAAACCCCCGTTTTTGTTCTTCTTTGTCCAGATTGCTTTGGTTATTCAGAGTTTTTTTTGTGTGTGTTCCAAACAAATTTTAGTTCCATTTGTTCTAGTTCTGTGAAAAATGCTGTTGGTATTTTTATAGGGATTGCATTGAATCTCTAGATTGCTTTGGGTATTATGGACATTTTAACAATATTTGTTCTTCCAATCCATGAGCATGGAATGTAAATTGGTATAGCCACTGTGGAAAACAATATGGAGGTTCCTCACAAAATTAAAAATAGAAACACCATAGGATCCAGTAATTCCACTAATGGGTATTTATTCAAAGAAAACGAAAACACTAATTTGAAAAGATATATGCATCCCCATGTTTACTGCAGCATTATTTACAATAGCCAAGATATGGAAGCAGCCTAAGTGTCCATTAATAGAAGAATGGAGGGGCACCTGGGTGTCTCAGTTGGTTGAGCGACCAACTCTTGGTTTCGGCTCAGGTTGTGATCTCAGCGTTGTGAAATAGAGTCCCCCTATGGTCAGCTCCATTCTCAGCAGGGGAGTCTGCTTGAGATTCCCTGTCTCCCCCTCCCTCTGCCCCTCCCCCACTCATGTGCGCGCGCGCGCTCTCTCTCTCTCAAATAAATAAATAAATCTTAAAAAAAAAGATTGGATAAGGAAGATGTGAGAGCTATCTCTATATCTCTCTATATAAATACATATCTATGTCTCTCTCTATATATAATGGAACTTCATGCAGCCATAAAAGAGGATAAGACTGTGTCATTTGCAACAACATAGATGGGCCGAGAGGGTATTACGCTAAGTGACATAAGTCAGACTGAGAAAGACAAATACCATATGATTCCACTCATATGTGGAATCCAAAAAACAAAACAAATGAATAAACAAATGAAAACCAGAATCAGATCTGTAAATACAGAGAACTGATGATTGCCAGAGGAAAGGGGGTCAGGGGATGGGCAAAATGGGTGAAGGGGGGTGTGGGAGATACAGGCTTCTAGTTATGGAATGAATAAGTCACAGGAATAGAATGTACAGCCTAGGGAACAGAGTCAAAGATACTGTAATAGCGTTGTATGGTGACAGATGGGAGCTACTCTTGTGGTGAGGAGAGCATAATGTATAGAGAAGTTGATTCACTATTTTGTGTACCTGAAACTAATGTAACACTGTGTGTCAACTCTGTTCAAATGAAAAAATTTTTAAAAAAGAATAGAAAGTGATGTAGCATGCACTATTCTATATAGAATATGAATCTTGGAGTTGGTGATGTGCTACCTAATTGTCCTTTTTGTAAAATTTAGGATGAGCCTCTTTTTTCATTCACTCATATCAGTTAATTTGTTCCATTCAGCTACTTACATCTGGTGGTAAAATTTTGTTTATATTTAGTTAGTTTGCTAAATGACTGCTAAGTGATTTAATATTCACAGACACCTATAGATAGGGAGATTGTTCTATTTATATTCAGAGAGGTCAAACCTTTAGGACAGTTAAAGTTTAAAGAAACATGAAATACGAAGTGTGTTGCTTCGTTTGCACATTTTTAGTGAATTTGAATATTTCATTAAAGTTGACAGCTTTGTACATATCTAGGTCTCCTCAGTGGTTTTTTTGTGAATAACAAACTTCATTTTATATATATATGTATTTTCTTCTTCTTTACAGTTTTTACGGAGGCAAATTTCAACTATGGGCCAATGTTGTTTCTGCATTCCAATTTGATAATGAGCCTTAACATTATACCATTTCATTCCATTAAAAGAGTAAAAATACCTACTTCCAAAGCAAATGGCTCATAAAGTAATCTGAGTGATGGAGAAAGAACAGCTCCCAGGCCGAAATGAAAATATCTTTCATCACAGATGAAGTAGAATCACAGAAGACCTCCATCTGTAGCTGCTTTTGACAGTTTTCTTAAATAAAAATCCCCTTGGGTCCCTTGCAGTATGTTTGACCACTGAGGTTTTAGAGCCTAAAACATGATTAAATTTACAATCGGGGCGGTCACAAAGAGAGCCCTACATTTTCTTCAGATTGGAGGGAGGCCGGCATTCTATCATGCCTACTCCATTGGTTCCCCTTAGCCTAATACATTTCTTTAAAATATTACCCTACAAACGTTTAGATATTTTTCCTTCAAATAAAAACTTTTCTAAAATATACAGTACACAATTTGTTTTGTGAGGTCAGGGTGGTCCGGGGCACCCTAACAAATAATAAAGCAGTCTAGCGTGAAATAAGGAGCCAGGCTTCAGTCCGAATACCAGCTTCCTGGCACAATTACTGTGCCGTATTGCAAAAATCCTCTCACCTTTCTGATCAGAGTTGCTGTGAGGGCTGAGCGCAGAAATATGAGAAAGACCCTTTTTCACCATAAAGCATTATGCAAATAAGAAGTGTTTTCTCCAAAAAGGCACCCAATGTTCCCGACAAGTTGTCTCTCTTCCAACTGGTTGTCCAAACCACACCTGTATTTCCACTTCTCCAATTTCCTCCCTTCTCCATCTCTTCAAGCATTTTTTTAAAAAGATTTTATTTATTTATTTGAGAGAAAGAGAAGCAGACTCCCAGCTGAGCAGAGAGCCCCATGCGGGGCTCCATCCCAGGACCCTGAGATCACATGACCTGAGCTGAGGGCAGACGCTTCACCAACTGAGCCACCCAAGCACCCTTTCAAGCAGCTTTTAAAATGACAAGTTCTGAGCTGTCACATCACATCCAGGGAAAGGGGGTCAAAAGTCCTTAGAGGCTGTCCCTGAGGAGAGCTTTCCCATAGCCCGAAAATGTTGAATATCATTAAGAAAAATAGCAGGAAAAAAAAAAAAAAACCCAGTAAGCAGTCATCGCAGTAATTTGCTCATCCTGGAGGTGTCTGCACCTGGGCTGTTTTTGTAGCTCTGGGCTGTGTGTGAGACAGGAATAATAGGGTTGGAGAAGATGCAGGGAAAAGCAACTCAAATAATGAAGGGGATTAGAGAACACAAGGTGGGGGTGGGGACAGGTCACACATAAAATGACAAGTTTTCTTCATGAAACTGGCTAAGGGAAGTCTCACCCGAGAGCTCTGGGGCTGGCGATCTTTGTGACTGGCACCTGGCCAGGGCATGCATGCTACAGTTTCTCCTCAAGTGGCCTCAGCCTTGGCGCTGAAGTTTTGTTCTATTTTTCTCTATGTTGTTCAGCTGAAACGTCCTTAGTCCAACACAGCCACCCTTAGCAGGAGTTTCTCATTATAAGGATGGGTAATGTCAGGATGTCTTTGTGTACCAGTAAGGGGCAGGTGAACTGGCTCATTGAATGAGCCGGAGAGCTCATTACGGTTCATCATGGTTCTGGGTTGATTCCCCCGCCAGGACAGTTGACTGACTTTGCAGGCTCCATGTGTTTCAACCGAGTTACATACGTCAGAAACACCTCCCGCCCCCCGCCCCGGGGAACTGTGGCGCTATGAATCATTTAGCACTTAATTTATCTATTGTGTAAAATCAGAATGTCATATGTGTTTCTTTAATACAGAACATGATTGAACAAACAATGAAAATGCATGGGTAAATAGAAAAGTGCTCTTGGTTTTACATTAGTTTAAGTTTCTCGAACAGAAAGGCATTCGACGTTGAACATGCTCAGAGGCCAAGGTTGGCTTTAGTTGGTTGCCAAGAGGCAGAGGCAAATAACCCCTTATGTAAGCATCTCCATTAGGCAAGGCCAACCCCCACTGTTTACAACCCTGCTTCTGCAGCTCTTTACTTACAACATGTAGCTTAGTTAGACCCTTTTCACACTAACCTTGTCATCATACGAATCGCTGCCTATATACAACAGAAAGTAAAAAATTAAATCTTAGCCATTCTTCAAAGATGAATGCTTCCATTCATCTCTCCTCACCCCGTCTAAATATTTTCTCTTATTATTTGCAACAATTACAACCAATGATCCCCACCCCCCTGCTTATTCCCCTAAACCAGACAGAGCTACTGCTGCAACTAGTCAATTCCATGCCTTCGTGTGATTTAGGAAAAGACACCCTCAGAACACAGACCCAGCCCATGAAGAACAGAGGGGGTGGGGGTTGGATATCAGCCCCATTTCCCATCTCATTCTCTCCTGCAGGTGCCCCGGTGCCGTGAATAACAGAGCAGCTGTGAGACCCGTGAAGCTAAACAAGTTGATTTTTGTGCCAGTGCCAATGAGCCGATAATGGCTGTCTAAAAAAAGCATGGTGTTGAGAAGGGTTTTGAGGTTGTTTCCAGGCTCAACAGATAAAATGTATCGTAAGCTGTGATGATGTGTCAGGGTTGGGATAATGGCGTAGGTGTGATGGAAATTTGCTCTGTAAGGACTAGAGGCTTCCAGTCTGTCCTGAAGAGGTCTGAGGCTTGGGATAGGCAGAAGCTGGTGTAAAATGTGGGCCTGGACAAGTTATATAATATATAGACTATTAGCTGGCAATGCCCTTGTAATAAAGCATCTCGCTGAGCCAACATTTCATTAGAACTCTGCTCTATAAAACTATTTCTTGCTTAAATAAATGAACGGCATCTTGGTGTCATTTAATTATTTCTTTTATTGTTTTAAGATCTTATTGTAAAATAATCTTGACACCCCATGTGGGTCTCAAACTTACAACCCCAGGTCAAGAGTCACGTGCTCTACTGACTGAGCCAGCCGGGCACCCCTCATTTTACTGTTTAATGAAAACTTGTTTTTACCACCTTTAGCCATAATTCAAAGAAGGAAGCTTCAATCTCTTCCTCATTAACTCTTAAAACGGATCGTGTTGTTTCTGGCCTTGTCCCCTTACTGATCTACCCTCTACGTGACAGCTGGAGTGACCCTTGTACAAAGCCACTCTTTTGCTTAAAAATCTCCGGTGGCTAACGGTCACAGTAAAAGACGAAGTCCTGGGCGCCTTGAGTGATTCAGTTGGCTAAGCATCCAACTTTTGATTTTGGCTCAGGTTGTGATCTCAGAGTTGTGAGAAAGAGCCCTGTGTCGGGCTCCATGCTGGGTGTGGAGCCTGCTTAAGATTCTCCCTCTCCCTCGCCCCCCCCCCCCCCCCCCCTCCCATTCTCCCCCCCCTCCTCCCCGCCAAGAGACAAAGTCCTGACCTTATTCT
The DNA here is from genome assembly GCF_003265705.2 of Callorhinus ursinus. Classification (NCBI taxonomy): domain Eukaryota; kingdom Metazoa; phylum Chordata; class Mammalia; order Carnivora; family Otariidae; genus Callorhinus; species Callorhinus ursinus. The sequence continues at coordinate 158,690 of NW_027397127.1, forward strand.
GTAAGGCCTCATAGGAAGGCTCTCCATCTCCCTCCCCATGACATTCTCTCCTGCTAGTTCCACTGAGCTTCAGTCACATTGACCTTCTTGCTTTTCCTAGATAAAACTAGGCTTTTGCATAGATGTTCCCTTTGTTGGAATACGTGATACCAGACATAAGCATGACTTTCTTCCTTCCGTATTTAAGGTCCTGCTCAAATGGCACTTTCTCACTGAGGCATCATCTGAGTTTCTCCCGTCCTCATTTCTTATCTTCTTTTAAAAAAGATTTTATTTGGGGTGCCTGGGTGGCTCAGTTGGTTGGGCGACTGCCTTCAACCCAGGTCATGATCCTGGAGTCCCAGGATTGAGTCCCACATCGGGCTCCCTGCTCAGCAGGGAGTCTGCTTCTCCCTCTGACCCTCCCCCCCCGTGCTCTCTTTCCTCTCTCTCATTCTTTCTCTCAAATAATCTTTAAAAAAATAAAGATTTTATTTATTTATTTGAGAGAGAGGGTGTGCACAAGCAGGGGGGAGGGGCAGAGGGCAGAGGGAGAATCAGACTCCCTCCTGAGCAGGGAGCCCGATATGGGACTCGATTTTAGGACCCCAGGATCACGACCTGAGCTGGTGAGACACTTAACCTACTGAGCCACCCAGGTGCCCCCCATCTTCCTTCCTTTCTGAATTTTTCTCTGTAGTGCTAACAATCAAGTGACATGCTATATGATTTCCTCATTTCTTTGTATTCCGTGAGCATCCCTTTCCCCAGCTGAAATGTCAACTCCGTGAAGATAAGGGCTTTTCTCTTGAACAGTGCATGGCACATACTAGGTGCTCGGGATTTATTTTTGGAATGAATTAAAGCTGCTCTCTCTGCAGCCACTCCCCCAACTTTAGAACTTTCACTTTCCCGTGGAATCCTTTGGTGCCTCATGAAATATTTCTTCCCCAAGTCCTATCTGCCTGAATAAGTTTTCCTAAGTGGCAATCTCTTACTTTCGTTCATGTACAATTTTCTGGCCACTCGTGCAGCCCTCCCAAGGGCCCGAAGTCCTTTCATACCAGACCCAATTTATTGACAAGATTCCTTTTTCTCATTTCTTCCCTCAAAGTAGTCTCTACATACATCTTGCCTCCCAGGCCTAGAGTGGGGCTGATTGTCACTGTGTAAAACCTCAGCATATTTAAACTACAAATTTACATGAACAATTGTATTCTTGCTTCCACAGATGGGTGCATGCTATGATTAGGCTTGTCCGATGTAGCCACCCCTTCCCATAATAAAGGATGTCCAGTTAAATATGGCAGGGAATATACTTCTACTAAAAATTATTTTTTGTTTATCTGAAATTCTAATTTCGTGGGGCATTATGTATTTTATCTGGCAACTCAACTGTAATGGACATAGATATTGTTGAAAGGGCAGTTTTAACTGGACTATTTTCTAGAAAAACCGTATCCAAGAGTGAATGTTAGCAAACTCTACAAAGTATAACAGATGAGATATACATACACTATTTCACTATCCTCAAGAATACCAGAAATGTGGGAGTACTCCCTTGAAATTTAAAGAAGTGGTTTTGAAATTTTTAAGAAATTGAAAAGCTTTACCCAGTAATAAATATATGGAATTTATTACTTCCAGGAAGAGATCTAGCCAGAAAATTTCTGAAAGAGATGTTTGAAAAGTTTTAGATATGTTCATGTACAGTAGTTGAAATCAAATAAAAATGATAAAACACCTACTATATTCTGGGAATTCATGATCCAGAGTTGAAGACACTGTCCCTGCACTCAGTCTACTAGTAATACAGATGTAATTCAAAATGACAATATAGTATTTGAAGAAAAATAAAAATAAATAATAAAGTACAAGTGTAGTGGAGTGGAAAAAGCATGGTTAATTATCTAAACTGGGGAAAGATGGGGAGTGCCTGACTGGCTCAGTTGGTAGAGTGTGCGACTCTTGGTCTCAGGGTTGCAGGTTCGAGCCCCACGCTGAGTGTAGATATTACTTAAAAAATAAAATCTTTAGGGGCACCTGGGTGGCTTAGTCAGTTGGGTGTCTGCCTTTGGCTCAGGTCATGATCCCAGGGTCCCGGGATTGAACCCCACGTCTGGCTCCCTGCTCAGCGGCGGGTCTGCTTCTCCCTCCCTCTCTCTCTCAAATAAATAAAATCTTTTAAAAAAATCTTAAAAAAAAAATAAAGTGGGGGAAGATGAGAAAAAGGGAAAAGTTCTCTAATAGATGACCCTGAACAGGTACAGTTTCTCTACAGTGAAACCCATTTAAATACAATTTGCTGAGTTTTTATTTCGTTTGTATAGGTTTATTAATCTAATTCACATAGATTAAATTTTAGCCTTTTTAGGTATAAGGTCCTATAAATTTTGACAGACTTACTCAGTCATAGAACCACCCCCACAATCAAGATTTAGAGTATTTGAAAGTTGCTAAGAGAGCACATCTTAAAAGTTCTCACCAGGCAAAAAAAGGTAACTATGTGGAATGATGGATGTATCAACTAATGTCCTGTCACTGTCTAATCGTCCATCAAATCGTCACATTGTACACCTTAAATATATACAATGTTATATGTTTATTATATTTCAATAAAACCAGAAAAAATATCTAAAATAAAGAGTATTTTGTCTACCCAAAAGAGTTCTTTCATGCCTTTTTGTATTAGTTCTCTATTGTTGCCAAAAGAAATTACCACCAACTTAGTGGTTAAAACAACACCTGCTTATTTTCTCACACTTCTGTGTCAGAAGTCCAGGATGGTGTGGGGGGCTCTTTGCTCAGGGTCTCACAAGGCTGATATCAAAGTGTTGTCCAGGGTAAGTTCCTTTTTGGTCTGAGGAAAAACGTCTGCTTTCGAGCACATTCAGGTGATTGGCATTATTCCTTCCCATGTGGCTCTAGGACTGAGGTCCTCATTTCTTTGGCATTTGACTCCCTCTGTCTTCATTCAAGGCAGCAACAAGAGAGTTGAATCCTTCTTGTGCTTTGAATCTCTCTTCCTCTTCTGCTTTTAAGGGCTCATGTGATCACATTAGGCCTACCTGGATAATCCAGATTTATCTTGTTATTTTAAGGTTAACTGATCAGTTACCTTAATTACATCTGCAAAGTCCTTTTTGCCATGTAACAGAACACATTCATGGGTGTCAAACCAGGGCTGAAGATCATGGAGGTCAAAATTCAGTTTCTCCCAACTTCTGTATCCCTTAGTTCCATTCCAGCTTTTGGCAACCTCTGATATGATTTCTGTCCCTATTGTCTTAAATGGCATATAAATAGAATCATACAGTATATACTATAGTGTTTTGAGTCTGGCTTTTTCTTACTCAGCCTAAGACCCTTGAGATCTAACCACAGTATTGCATGGATAAACAGTTCCTTCTTATTGCTGGTTAGTATTTCATTGTATGGATATATCAGGTTGTTTCACCTGTGGTCTAGGCACAAATGCAGTCTAAGAATATGAGGAGTGGTTACATTTGGTTTAGGGGAACAGGGAGAGAACTGAAGCTAGGACCCTCTCAGTGATCTCAAATTGCAAGTAGATTCATACATTCAGGGGATGACCTGATCCTAGGAGACAGTCTATAATAAATAAGTTTTACAAATAAGAAAAGAGAAGTTCCAAGAATTTAACTAACTGGCCCAAATCACATAGCTGGTCAGTGCCTGAGGCTAGACTTAAACTTACGTCTGTCTGATAATAATTCAATTAGTGATTCCCAACTATTTTTTGATATGATAAAAGCTATGGATCTATTCCCAGGAAAATAAACTTACGCGAATGAGTACCAGCCCCAGTTTAGGAAAGCCCTGCCCCGGGGTGCTATTTCTAGCTCTGTGGGTACTTTGGATTGATTTCTCCCCAAACACAGGACTAGATCTTCTTCAGACTCCTTACGGTTCTAAAGAGGGGGAGGCCAGGGAATGTCATTTGCTAATGAAGGCACATCTTCTGCTCCTGAACCCAATGGGATATTTTGATGGGTTCGCAGTGGTCGCTAAATTTTTTTTAAAGATTTTATTTATTTATTTGACAGAGAGAGACACAATGAGAGAGGGAACACAAGCAGGGGGAGTGGGAGAGGGAGAAGCAGGCTTCCCGCCGAGCGGGGAGCCCGATGCGGGGCTCGATCCCAGGACCCTGGGATCATGACCTGAGCCGAAGACAGACGCTTCACAGACTGAGCCACCCAGGCGCCCCTAAACTTCTTCTTAAGAGGCCAGAAAATAAATATTTCAGGCTTGCTTGTATATGGTCTCCGTGAGAACTACTCATCTCTGCAGTTGTAGACCATATGTAAGTGAATGAACGAGCCTGGCTGTGTTCCAATAAAACTTTATTTATAAAACTTGGTTGTGGGCCAGGGCACCTGGGTGGCTCAGTTGGTTAAGCGTTTGCCGTCTGCTCAGGCCATGATCTTGGGGTCCTGGGATCCAGCCCTGCGTCGGGCTCCCTGATCAGTGGGAAATCTACTTCTCTCTCTCCCTTTGCCCTGCCCCCCTCCCCTGCTAGTGCTGTTTCTCTCTCTCAAATAAATAAATAAAATCTAAAAAAAAAAAACCCAGCAACTTGGTTGTGGGCCTTCAGGCCATAGTTTGCTGAGCCCCCAGATTAGAGAGTGCCTAGCTCCGTGGTAAATTATATATATATATATGGTAAATATATATGTGTGTGTGTGTGTGTGTGTGTGTGTGTGTGTGTGTGTGTTTGTACCCTCCCACACATTTATCTCTAATCCCCTAAGGCCAATCATAGTCACTCCTAGTGATAAGATAAACGCACAGACTATTACTGCAGGTGGCATAATTGGAGCAGGAAGACCTTGTTTCAAATTCTGTCATTTACTGCCTTGTGTGACCTCGATCCTGTTACTTTAACTGAGTGGGAGTGAGCAAAATGGAATATACCTGTCAAATGAGTACGGGTTGCCGGGCAGGGCTGCCGGGAAGCACATGGTGTGTATTCAGTAAGGCCTGATAAACTGAACTGCTCGATGCATTTCACCTCCCTGTCCCTATTCTCTGTCTTCTGACCATCCCATCAGAACATAGGGCCCCATCTTCAGCTTAAATGGTGTTGACTCTAGAAGTCAGGCCCAGCTGGCTGGGCACAGCAGGAGGTTTGATAAGGCATAAACCTTAAGAGGCTTCCAGGGAAATAAATCATCCAGGGGCGCCTGGGTGGCTCAGTTGGTTGGGCAACTGCCTTCGGCTCAGGTCATGATCCTGGAGTCCCGGGATCGAGTCCCGCATCGGGCTCCCTGCTCGGCGGGGAGTCTGCTTCTCCCTCTGACCCTCCCCCCCTCATGCTCTCTCTCTCTCTCTCATTCTCTCTCTCAAATAAATAAATAAGATCTTTAAAAAAAAAAGAAATAAATCATCCAAGTGTAAAGGGAGCCCCGTAACTTGATTGCCAGTGTTAGGGGCAATTTTGCTAGATTGTAAGCCCAGCACAGTGTCTGCCACAGATATCATCTGGCCCGGCCCGCAGAACTCATGCCTGAATCCTACAGCAGAGGATCTCTAATAAAAGAACAAGTGAAAATGAAAAGAACTTTATTGTAGTGTGTCAGCAACCTCCGTGCCAACCGTTTTGGCAGCACCCGAGGTGCTTGCACCACTGGCTTCTGCATCGTTTTTACTGGGCACTGATAGCGAGTGCATGGACACTGGTTGGCCACGGGTCATACCCTTGGCAGCACCAGGAGGAGTCTTGCTTTTGAGGGCCACTGGCCATGACAGCATCTACACACAAGGCTGTAGAAGAAAAGAAGAGAGTGGGAGCTCTGTGGTGACCATGAGTACCAGATCCTAGAAAACTTGCGAGATGTCTTTCTGGTTTCCCAGAGCGCCATTTTTTTTTTTTTTTTTTTTTTGGCGGAGGGGGAAGGGCAGGTGAGAGGACATATAGGAATGTGTGGGTATGGAATGGGGAGCGAAGTTCCTAGAGAGTGCATGGGATTGGAGCCGGAAAACATTGACTTGTGATTTTCCCTTTTTTTTTTTTTGCAAAGCTAGCGTGATCATGGAAACCCAGGTGCAGAGCAGTAATATTTACTCTCTCTGAAGCATCTGTATTTCATAATCCTCTGACCTTAGGATGCGGATTTTTCTCCCAGCAGCATCTTTCCTCGTGTGGCTTTCCTCCCTAAAGACTCCTCTTCATGTCTTTTTTTATCCAAAGGTTCATTTTTAGCCCGATTTTTTTCTAAGGTGTAGTATCTTAGATTCAGGCATAGGCCCTATAGGCTATATGAGGCGAGTCGTTCTCAAACTTGTTCAAGTGTCAGGAGGACTTGGGAATCATGGTGCTCTCTGTGGGGCTTTGACAAATGGCATTTTTTTTTTTCATTTGATTCCGTCACTTAAGGAGAAGAATAAACTAAGAGCAGTATCCCAGCACCGGCCATCTGGGGCCACTTAACTATGTACCAGGCACTCTGCTAGTTCCTTTACCGGCACAGCCTTACTCACCTCTCCCTATAACCCTATGTCCTGTGTGCTGTGTGAAGATGGGGGCTGGGGGACATTCGGAGACTTGAGCAGGGTCACACAACCACGAAGTGACAGAAACCGAATTGGCATACTGCGTTTCAAAGTTTGTGTCTACTGCCTCCCCTTACGAATCATCTTGCTAATAGACAACATGATTAGATGACAAGTGGACAGTATAAAATACATCCTCCAGAGTATGGATTCAAGCTCACCAGTGAGCTGATGAATACAAATGTTTGGCTGAGTATTCTATTAATGCTCCTTTGCACACCATAGCAACAGTCATCTTGTCCCCTCGGGCTTGTTTATAGTAATTAGCTGTACTTCCTTATCTCTCTGAGGTTCATTTAAAAAGCACCAGTTGACATCAAATGATGTATTGTTTGCCATTAGCAGCTAATAGGAGAAGGAAAAGAGAATTGGTCTTCTTAAGGGTGCACTTTTGATTACTTCAAGAAACTGTTCTTTGAATACCAACTTATTTTAATCCTTCGTTTTCAAATCCCTTCACAAAACTTGAGATCTTCACAGTTTGAAAGAGCAGAGTGTTGGAGATGTTAACTAGGAGGGTGCCTGAGACTTTTCTTTTAACACACTTTCCTTGGCCAAAATGCCAGGACTTCTCAAGTAATAGAATATTCCCTCCCGCTTTTTTAAAAATTTATTCATTCAAGACACAGAGATACAGAGAGAGAGAGAGCATGAGCAGGGGGAGAAGCAGAGGGAGGGGGAGAAGCAGGCTCCCCGCTGAGCAGGGAGCCCAATGCGGGGCTCAGTCTCTGAGACCATGACCTGAGCCGAAACCAAGAATAGAACGATTAACCAACTGAGCCACCCAGATGCCCCCTTGTCGTCTTAGTTTCAACCTCCTTCACCTTCAAGCCAACCAGGCAACTATGAAGCTCCTGGTAACTACAGAGAAACAGGTCTTTGTGACTGGATTTTAGGCATAAGCCTAAGAGTCTAGACCAGTTAGAACATAGCCGCTGTCCTGACAGCCCAGTTGGACTGCTCTCCTCCAAACACCCCGAATAAAACTTTTCTTAGGATAAAATGGAGCTCCATAGACAATACAGATGGTTCTTCGGAGGCACGAATCATCACATCAGTGCATAATGTCCTTGGTGCATAATATCAAAGAAACAAGCCTCTGGGGTCTCGGACCATTGCATGTGCACCGAAACCCCAAGAAGAGAGAAGGGGTGTTATAGGGAATGTTTGTTTTTTTTTAATAAAGATTTTATTTATTTATTTGAGAGAGAGAGAGAAAGCACAGGCGGGGGGGGGGGTGCGGCACAGAGGGAGAAGCAGGTTCACCACTGAGCTGTAAGCCCCGCATGGGTCTCAATCCCGGGACCCTGGGATCAGGAGCAGAGCCAAAGGCAGACAGTTAACTGACTGAGCCACGCAAATGCCCCAGGGCATGTCTGTTCTTTAACCTAGCACTTTAAAAAGGCGCCTGGGTGGCTCAGTTGGTTTGGCATCTGCCTTCGCTCGGGTTATGATCCCAGGTTCTGGGATGGAGTCCCACATCAGGCTCCCCGCTCGGCTGGGAGTCTGCTTCTCCTTCTGCCCTTTCCCCCTGCTTGTGATCTAATAAATAAGTAAAATCTTAAAAAAAAAAACAACAACACACAAACCCAGCACTTAAAAAAAAAATTCAAGCAAAAAATAAATAAGTACAAAAATTAAAAAAACTTAAAAAATTAAAAATCTCAAGGAGTGAATTAAAAATCTTATTTTTCAGTGCAAAGATGTGGTGTGGTGGGGTCATAAAGTATTGGTTTAAATTATTTCAGGGGAACCTAACGTGTCAGAAAAAAAAAATATGTGAAAACAGGCTAATTGAAATACAAAGTTCTCCCCAGGGAAAAGTTAAATACCAATGGCATCTTATCTGGATGGTTCCAATCTTGTCAAAGTTGCTGCCCAGTGAGAATGACTCTCTTTCACAATGGCTTGCTACACTGAAGCATCTTTTGTTAAGCTGAAAGTACTTTACCAAAAAGTCTCCTTTAAATAAAATTTCTAAAAGACCATTCAGAAGAAAAAGCAGCAGCTAGACATTTGTGTTTAGCAGTTTTCTTTTTAGATTCTTGAAACTGTGATCAGATGCCTAGGCTTCGTGCCAAATTATGAAGACTGAGCTTCTGTGAATGACAACGTAGTCGTAGAAACTACTCTCTCGAATCCATATTTGGCCCTGACCTTTCACCTTTTTGCCAGGTCAGCGTTTTCAGCTGTCTGTAGCAGTCCTTGAGTTTCTCGAATTTGGGTCTCCTCGAACCCTTTATTTAAAAATAAACTCATCCTTTTCTCAGCTTTCTCTTCCTCTTGAGGGTATTCATCTATGTTTCCCACCTCGAAATCTTGGTGTCATCTTAGACACACATCTTTCTTCCATTACATAGGTGCTGATTGAGCATCTACCATGAGCCACGTACTGTGCACAGTGCTAGGGCTGGGTACCAGCTCTCCGGGGGTTCTATACTCAGATTATTATAATTTTTTCTATACTCAGACTCTGAGTTGTACTGTTACCTGATTTACATGAAGGCACATAGAAAACAATAAATTATGATATTGCTAATGTTGTTGTTGTTGTTGTTGTTTAATGTGTTAGATTCATCTTCTTCTCTACTTTCCACTGTCTAAATCCTGGTTTTTTAAAACCTGATGCTTAAGATATCCTAATAGCTTTTCCTTGTCTTCAAAGAGCATCAGTGGTTATATGTGATGATTTTAGTCTTGTTATTTAGTCAGCTTGCTGAATTTGCTACATTTAGGCGTAACTTTACGGGGTTTTAGAAACATTATTATCTCCATCCGTCTTGTGTCAGATTCTGCAGAAGCAGGGATTTGGTTGCAGGTGATGTCGAGGGAATGCTCTTTAGGAAACTTTGCCTGGAAGGGAGTGAGAAAAGCAGGACAGGGAAGGGAAAAGAACTAGGAAAAGATGTGGTCTCAGAGAAGTCCAGCCTTGGTCTGGCCCACGAAGTTAGGGCTCTGGAGTATAAAGCACACCACAGACCTGTCCTCACTTGAAGAGGTCAGCCCTTTATGCCTCTATCAGTGGTTCAGAAGGAACGGGACCCCCCCCCCAATGTGGGACATAACTTCCTGGAAGAGGCAGCTCTTGACAAGCAGAGGGCAGTTCCGCAGAAAAGGGGGCCAAGAGTTAAAGGTTAGCGGCCAACTCTTTAGCAGCCACGATCGGCAACGCTGGTGAGATCTGGCAGGGATGCTAACAGACCTGTCTGTATCATTCGTTTTCAAACTTTAGTATCTATCAGAACTACCCCGTGGGCTTATTAAATCAGAGACTGCTGGGCCCCAAACTCAGAGTTTCTGCTTCATTTGGCTTGCCTGATGTGAACCCAAGAATTTGAACTCGTATCAAGTTCCCAGGTAATGCCAATGCTGCTGGTCTCAGGATCACGCTTTGTGAAGCACTGCTCTATAGAGAATAATGTCTCATAATGAACATTCAATCCACCTTGATGAATTTAATTAAATCCTGCATAGGAGTGCCAGATAAAATATAGATGCCTAGTTAAACTTGAATTTCATATAAATAACAAATCATTTATAGTATAAATATAACTATTATATATATTTATATGTAATATAAGTATAATGTAAATACAAAGTATATATAAATATGTCCCAAATATTGTATGGGACATACTTATACAAAAAATTGTTTATATGAAATTCTCATTTACATTTAAATCTATTTGCTAATTCTGGCAATGTGAATCCTACATCTTCATGAGTGTAAATGTAGAAAAAATGTTGTGTCGAGATTGGTGTACTCCTGATGAAAATAAAAGTAATGAATGCCATCAACAAAATGAAAAGGCAACCTACTAAATGGGAGAAGAGATTTCCAGATGATAGATCTGATAAGGGGTTAGTATCCAGAATATATAAAGAACTTACCCAACTCAACACCCCCAAAAAGCCAGAAACAATCTCATTTAAAAATGGGCAGAAGACTTGAATAGACATTTTTCTAAAGACATACAGATGACCAAAAGACACATAAACAGATGCTCCACATCACTCATCATCAGAGAAATGCAGATCAAAACCACAATGAGATGTCACCCTACACCTGCCAGAATGGCCAAAATCAAAACAACAACAAATCACAAGTGCTGGCGAGGCTGTGGAGAAAAGGGAAGCCTCTTACACTGCTGGTGGGAATGTAAATTGGTGCAGCCACTGTGGAAAACAGTATGCAGGTTCCTCAAAAAATTAAAAATAGAACTAGCATATGATCCAGTAATTTCTCTACTGGGCATTTGCGCAAAGAAAATGAAAACACTAATTTGAAGATATATGTGCCTCTATGTGTACTGCAGTATTATTTATAGTAGCCAAGATATGGAAGCAGCCCAAGTGTCTATCGACAGATGACTGGATAAGGAAGTGGTATATATATGCAACGGAGTATTATTCAGCCATAAAAAAGAATGAGATCTTGCCATTTGCGACAACATGGATGGATCTAGAGGGTATTATGCTAAGTGAGATAAATCAGATAGAGAAAGACAAATATCATACAATTTCATTTATATGTGGAATCTAAAAACCAAAACAAAACAAACAAAAAACAAAACAGACTCATAAATACAGAGATCAAACTGGGTGGTTGTCAGAGGGGAGGTGGGTGGGTGGATGGATGAAATAGATGAAGGGGATTAAGAGGTATACACTTCCAGTTATAAAATAAGTAAGTCACAGAGATGAAAAGTACAGCAGAGGGAATATAGTCAATAATATTGTAATGATGTTGTATGGTGACAGATGGTAACTATATTTATCAGCATTGAGTAATGTATAGAATTGTTGAATCACTCTGCTGTACACCTGAAACTAATATGACATTGTCAACTATAAGAATAAAAATTTAAAAATAAAATAAATTAATTAACGGAAAAAGTAGAAAATAAAAAATTTATTTTTTAAATTTTTTAAAAAGATTTTATTTATTTATTTGACAGAGAGAGACACAATGCGAGAGGGAACAGAAGCAGGGGGAGTGGGAGAGGGAGAAGCAGGCTTCCCGCGGAGCAGGGGGCCCGATGCGGGGCTCGATCCCAGGACCCCGGGATCCTGACCTGAGCCGAAGGCAGACGCTCAACAACTGAGCCACCCAGGTGCCCCGAAAATAAAAAATTTAAAATTGGTGAGAAATGACCAGTATGTGATGGGATGACTTCTGTGATAGAAACAATTATGAATGTTAAAGAGCAAGTTATGGAAGATGTAAGAAGTTCTGTGCTTTTGTGATCCACAAAAGTCAGGGAGAGGAGCTACAATTTTTTAAAGAGATCATTTATTTGAGAGAGAGAGAGAAGGAGCCTGGGGGTGGAGGGGCAGAAGGAGAGGGAGAGGATCTCCAGCAGACCCCCCACTGAGCATGGAGCCTGACCCCGGGCGGGGGGGGGGGGGCCCTCAGTCCTATGACATTGAGATCATGACCTGAGCTGAAACGAAGAGTCGGATGCTTAAATGACTCAGCTGCCCAGGTTCCCCAAGAAGCTGCAAATTAATTGAAGAAATGGAAATCTTGTGAATGTGGGACTGAGGGCCCAGCATCAGTGTCATATGCCTACTAGTGTAATATTAATTGAGGAGAAGGCTAGTTTAGATGTTTTTTGAAAAACTCAGAAGCTAAGCATGGTAAAAATGCTGTGGATGAAAATTTTTTCTTTATGCATTGATTCAGTCTGATGATCCTATTTTAATACTACAGTCCCCACCTTGTACCTTCCACCCTGGTGCTCCCAATCTCTCTGACCCTGCTTTATCTTTTCTTTTCCTATAGCACATATTTCCTTACAATACATAACCTACCTATTTATAATGTTTCTTGTCTGTTCCCCCCTGCTGGAATATAAGCTCCATGAGGGCGAGGATCTTTACTTTGTTCACTGGTATATCTGTCCAATGAACAAAGTATGTGTCTCTGACACATACTAAGTACAGTTGACCCTTGAACTCAGGGATTAGGTGCCGACCCCCGCCCCTGGCAGTTGAAAAATCTGCCCATAACCTTATACTCCCCCGAAACTACTAATAGCCCAATGTTGACCAGAAGCCTTACCAGTAACATAGAGTTCCTTAACATGTATTTTGTATGTTATATGTATTATATACTGTATTCTTATGATAAAGTAAGCTAGAGAAAAGAAAATATTATTAAGGGAATCATAAGAAAGAGAAAATACATTCCTAGTACTACACTGTATTTTTGTGGGTTTTTTTTTTCTTGAGAGGAAGAAAGAGAGAGAGAGGAGGGGGAGAGGGAGAGGGAGAGAGAGAGAAATTTAAGCAGGCTCCACACCCAGTGCAGAGCCTGGGGAGGCTTGACCTCATGACCCTGAGATCATGACCTAAGCTGAAGTCAAGAGTCGGAAGCTTAACTGACTGAGCCACCCAGGCACCCCTGAGGACTTTGAATTTACACAGGAAAGTGAGATCAGGTGGTGAAGGGCTAACACAGTTGCTGGAGTTCTTGGAGATACCAGCTACTGTTGAGATCATAGGGGTTTGGCGTTGGGAGAAGGTACTTCTCTTAACAGATTTTCAGTGTATTCAAAACTGGCCTATTTGGGGGAAAGATGCCTGATAGAACATATCAACAACAAGGAGACATGTGTATTTGGTTTCTGAGCTGAGAAGGACAGCCCCACGCTGACTTTACCTTTGGCAGAAGGTTCTGGAGCATAAACCACACAGCCGTGCTGCTTGCTGTAGAGGCAAGGGAAAAGCCTTTTGAAGCTCTTACCAATCTCTCGCTAGGGGCCCCTTCCAAACGGGGCCAGGTTGCGGGGGACGGGGGCGTGGTGGAGGTGGTGTCACCTTCTTGGTGAGCAGCTCCTATCAGTGCCAGGCAATTCTCCAGAGAACAGAGGCAGCTGTGAGCCCTCAACCCCCGACACTCACAGCAGCTGCTTATAAATGTTTCCAGGGACGGCAGCCTTAAGCCTCTCTTGACTTCTGAACACATCAACTTATAGCTCTTTTGAATTTATCCTCTCCTTAAACTATAGGAGTATTTGTATTCAGGCAAAGGGAGGAGAGAAGGTCCTGTTGGAAGTCTAAATTAGGAGAGGGGAGGCAGGTGTAGCCGAAACAGGGCTCAGTGGGAATGAAGGGGCAGGTGGGGAGGGGGGTTAACGGGAGAAGTAGGTGGGAAAGATGGTCCCGTGGGCGGCCGGGAAAGAGTCCTTGTTTCTGGCTTGCAAAGGGAATAAATTAGTGACACAGGGGCTCCAGTTTGCTTCATCCTCGGAAACTCTTGAGGCCAAGAACCACCCAAGCTGCAGGTGGGTTTAAGCAGCCCCTAGTTAATTCTCCATTTTTGACAGTGGTCTTCAAATGTTTTCACTTGCATAGCCTCTAAAGGAATTTTGGAAAAACTATATGCCCCATAACCTAACGTTTACACCTAACAACTTTTTATTTTTTTAAAGATTTTATTGATTTATTTGATAGAGAGAGACAGCCAGAGAGGGAACACAAGCAGGGGGAGTGGGAGAGGGAGAAGCAGGCTCCACGCAGAGCAGGGGAGCCAATGTGAGGCTCGATCCCAGGACTCTGGGATCTTGACCTGAGCCGAAGGCAGACGTTTCACTGACTGAGCCACCCAGGCGCCCTCTAACAACTTTTTATGGAGACATTTATGAAAGTTCAAATATTGTGAATGATGTAATTTCTGGCATATTGCAAATATTGACATTAAGAAATAAAACTGTCACATCCCTCTTTGAAATGTATTAAGTGGAACCAAATACCATAGCGGTTTGATATCCACCATGATCCACTTAAAAGATACACGAACAAACTCCTTTTGAACAGTCAGAAATTTTATATCCGACCTTTTTCTCTTGAACTCTTTTCATTCTACCCCAATCCTAATGCAATATGTTTTTATTCTTGGAAGTCTTTGATCATCACGACCTAATTTCTTCCATAAAAGCATGTATAAACTCACATTGTGAAAAATGCTCCTTTCCTATGACTGTCAGGCTTTTGAGCCTTTGGCACTGTTTTCATTATAACCAGTAATACACAACTGATTAAGATAACACAAATATAAAACTTTATAATTAATGAACATAAAATAGAGTATTATTGAGAATGTATCACTTAAGTGGTAGAAGAGGATTTTTTAAAAATGTAGTTCATTTATCTGTGGATGAATGTTGCTTATTTTTAGAATGAGACCCAGTTCCGCATTTTTTTAAATAAAGATTTTATTTATTGGAGAGAGGGAGAGTGCATGTGAGCGAGTGGGGAGGGGAAGGATAGGGAGGGGGAAAGAATCTCAAGCCGACTCTGTGCTGAGCGTGAGGCCGATGGGGCTCGATTCCACGACCTGACCATGACCTGAGCCAAAACCAAGAGTCAGATGCTCAACTGATTGAGCCACCCAGGCGCCCCCCAAGTTCAGCATTTTTAACAGAGAAAAGTGTTTAGAAATCTTTTTTTACATAATTGGATGGGAATGAATGGAATTTGGTTAAAATAATAGCACTCAATTTAGCACTTTTTGAATAATATTTCAAAAAATTACTTAATGATGTATCATCAAAATTGTATGTAATGATCTATGAAATGACAACTTGGTTAAGCCCTCTTCTGATTCTGTTGATAGCAAGGCATTAAAAACTACTAGTCTTTATAAAAGTATTTGTTATCTCATCATCAAAGTAATGCACTTTCTCAATGTCTATACCAATATTTCCAGTGGTGCCTTTGTCTGGTCTCCAGGTTTTTTTCACCTTGGATACCAAGGTAAGCCTTGAGATGAATTAGAGACATGTCTTTCTTTAAAAGAAGGACAAGGGAGGGTGGAAAGGAGAACCGTCAGGTATGTTCTCATGCAGATCAAGTTTAGGAAAGAGTACAAAATAGAAGTTACAAATCTGGTAATTGGTTAAAAACAAACACACAACAAAACCTGCCTATGTGTCTCTTTAAAGTCTGCCTGTGTCCTAGAAGTATGTGCTGTTTGAACAACTTTGACCCATAAAACAGAATAATATGAAAAGCAGGGATTGGAGTAGGGAGGAAGGCATTATCCCTACTGACCCCATCCAGACACTATAATATACACTTTTAAAAGAGTCAGTGTTAGGGCACCTGGGTGGCTCAGTCGTTAAGCATCTGCCTTCGGCTCAGGTCAGGATCCCGGGGTCCTGGGATCGAGCCCCACATCGGGCTCCCTGCTCCGTGGGGAGCCTGCCTCTCCCTCTCCCTCTGCTGCTCCCCCTGCTTGTGTACCCTCTCTCGCTGTGTCTCTCTCTGTCAAATAAATAAATAAAATCTTTTAAAAAAATAAAAGAGTCAGTGTTGAGGGGCACCTGGGTGGCTCAGTTGGTTAAAAATCCGACTCTTGGTTTCAGCTCAGGCTGGGATCTCAGGGTCATGAGATGGAGCCCCACGTTGGGCTCCATGCTGAGTGTGGAGTCTGCTGAAGTTTCTCTCTCCCTCTCCCTTTGCCCCTTCTCACCTCCCTCTCTCAAATAAACAAGTAAATCTTTCAAAAAAAAGAGTCAGTGTGATTGTGGGACCATTGTGATATGGGACCCCAAAACTCATACTCGACCTAGAATTCAACCTGCATACATGACTCGCATCCTTGGGACAAGGCATTCATTTACTTATATTCAGACTAACGTGTAGAGGGCTGGTACGGAGGTGGGGGAGGACTGCAGAAATGCAAGTGACCCTTTGGACAAAGGAACTGAGTACAGTAAAGAGAGGATGAGTACCATGAATGAAGTTAGCCATTTATATGGTTTCCCAGATTCTTCATAACTGCAGGGCTTAAATACATGTCTTTGAAGTGCTTTGGGTAGTATATGGCACACAACTTGGATTCAGGGAACAACGGACATACATGAGGCAGCTCATGTAGCTCCTCTTTATGTAGTCTAATGATCACATGAAGCCTTATTCAGTGATCTGGCCTTCAGTAAGTAGACTAAGTTGTGACCCAGCAAATTTTCAGCTGGGCTCCGTAAGGATTGATAGGGCAGTGTGCTTCAGAGTTCTGCAAACTATGACATATTTTGTCAAAATTTTAAACTGCCTGAGGAATCGATTCATCACTTCTGTTTTAAAACATTAAGGTTTAGAGAAAGATTTAGCTGGGAAAAAGTGCTCTGTTGCTGAACACACACACACACACACACGTGCATACATGTGTACCCGTCAAGCCATTCACTGAACACATATTTTCACTCATTTGTGCCCTTGCACATGTTGTTTCTTCTGCCTGGGAACATGAAAGTTCATCTTCTCATTAGAGTCTCATCCAACCCTTCCAGAAAATGTTTGCTATCTCTTTTATTTTTTAAAGATTTTTAAAATTTATTTGAGAGAGAGAGGGAGAGATAGAGACAGTGAGAGATAGCGAGAGAGAGAGAGCATGAGAGGGAGAAGCAGGCTCTCCGCTGAGCAGGGAGCCCAAGGTGGGGCTGGATCCCAGGACCCTGGGATCATGACCTGAGCCAAAGGCAGATGCTTAACCACCTGAGCCACCCAGACATCCCTGTTATCTCTCTCTCTCTCTCTTTTTAAAGATTTTATTTATTTATTTGAGAGAGAGAGAGAGAGAGAGAGAGCATGAGTGGGGGGAGGGGGAGGGGCGGAGGGAGAAGCAGACTCCCCGCTGAGCAGGGAGCCCAATGCAGACTGGATCCTAGGACCCTGAGATCATGACCTGAGCTGAAGGCAGATGCTTAACCAACTGATCCACCCAGGTGTCCCTCTTTTAGGTAGTATTTTGTATTTACTGTTATTATAGAGCTTCCCATGTTGTATCATAACTATATTATTACATATAGTGACAATGCAACTTTCTAAATATTACTTGAATGTGCCTTTTCTTCTCCATTCCCTCTACCAATGTGTTAGTTCAGTGTATCCTCATCTCTCATGTGGATTATTGCAACGGCATCCGATTGTGACTCTTTCCTATCTATTTCTCCATACTGCCACCAGTCTGAAGGTGCTATTCCAATGATATCATGCCCCCACTTACAACATTTGGTGGGTCCCCACTGCCCTCAGTGATAAAGCCCATGGTTATTGGTCTAGTTGAGTTGTCCCTGATTTCTTCCTCAGCTTCTTTTACTCTGCTCCTTACCCTTCCCTTGAAAACTCTGTCCCAGCCGTGAGGAATTACTGATAATTCACCCAATAAGCCATGTTATCTCAAGGTTTTGTGCCTTTGTAAATGCTGCCTCCCCTACTTGAGATAGCTGTGCTCTAGTATTTAGTGAAGTTAATTCCCATAGATCCTTTAGAGCCCCACCTAGATTTCACTTCCTCTAGGAAGCTTTCCTGACACTATGGTATTTTCCTTTCGTGATCCTATAGTTCTCTTCCATCCTTACTTAGCATATTTTATAATTGTCTGTCTCTACCATAAGACTCAAGTCTTGGGGCGCCTGGCCAAATAGGTTAAGCATCCAACTCTTGATTTCAGCTCAGGTTATGATCTCAGGGTCCTGGGATCGAGCCTCACATCAGGCTCTGTGCTCAGTGGGGAGTCTGCTTGAGGATTTCTCTCCCTCTCCCTCTGCCCCTCCCCCTGCTCGCTCTCTCTAAAATACATAAATAAAATCTTTTTAAAAAGTCAAGATTTTATTTGAGAGAGAGAGAGAGAGCATGAGCAGGGGGAGGGGCAGAGAGAGAGGGAAAGAGAGAGAATCTTAAGCAGGCTCCATGCCCAGCCTGACAAGGGGCTCCATCTCATGAGCCTGAGATCATGAACGGATGCTTAACTGACTGAGCCACCCAGGTGCCCCAAGACTCAAGCCTTAAGGGCAGGGACTATATCTTAATCATCTCTTATCTCTATTTCCTAGTACAATGCCATGCCCAAAGTAGTTGTTCAATGAATAGCTTTTGAATGAGTGAGGAAGGATTGCTTGGGGCGGGGGGATGTATGCCTGGCCTAAGGCAGGCTTAGGGTAACTGCTTTGTTTGGTGTCCTGGGTCATTCTTAACAGGCCACAGGTCTATAGAGCTTGACATAGGGAGCCAGGGTGTTTCTGGGCTCTGCCCAGAAAGAGTTAGCTTCGGTGTAATTTACACAAACTTCTGGCGTTTCTGGTATTAAAACTAGATTTAAATAGAGCTTCAGCGTCAAAGACCTACTGCCCTATACACTGCAGCATAATCAATTAGCAAAACAAAGGCATTAGGAAAATGAGATCAATGAAACTCTACAGAAGAAAGGAATCTGGGCGCTATGGAGACGAACAGTAGTCACAGCTGTTGATTCTGGGGGGACAACAGAACAACAGGAGGATAAAAAGAGCAATAAAAGGCCATTGAAAGCACACCTGTTACAGTCGGAGACAGGCCTTGGACAGTATCCGGTTACATGCCTGGGACAATTTGCCTCTTATTTATTTTAAACTCTGAGAAATCTAGGGATAAATTTGGGTAAGATGGGGCATTGTTCTAACATTTCCTATTGGCAACATCCTTTCTCCTCACTGGACAAAGAAATATGTATAGTTAAACACAAAGCAAAGGCAGTTTATCTTTTAAAATACATGTATGAAACGTAAATAATGTAAGAAAAAAGAAAATTATTGAATTACCATCCAACTCAAATGCCATCTCACTGTTATCCTTTTGTGATGTCCTGTCTTGCCATTAAATATCGTTTTGAGAAAACTTATCATCCAGATGTTATTAAAACATTTCTTTCATCTTTAGCCTCACAGATGGCTTCAGAGCCACAGGAATCTAGTTTGATAACGTAAGTACCATATTTTAAAGATTCCTGAAAATAAGTGAATAGCTTAATAAAAGAGGTAATGTGTACAGACCACAAATATTTAGATAAAAATGGAAACGTTCAGTCAAAAATCTGGATTTATGTCTGCATGATGACAGAATAAAATTTCCATTTTTCATGCAACATTTTAGCAGTAGCCATGTGGACACTGCAGAAACATCTTTTTTCAGTTATTCATTTCTCTGTATAGAAGAGATTATTGCCGTACCAACAAGAACAGCAAAGTTCGATTATGTTAATTCATACCAAGAGGCAGGCCTTAACAGAAAGGACTTCCTATAGGACTTCTATATTTTTCGGTGTGGTGTGTTTGCTATTAGGTGAACCAAAGAATTTCCTAACTGCTCCATCTATAGTTTATGTAGTGTTAGTTCTAGAGGCATTCCTTCCTCCCTTCCTTCATTTGAAAATTAAACTGGGAATTGGGGGAGAAGGTATGGAAGAATATTCCAAACAGAAGAGCATATGCATGGGATCTGAGCTGGTAAGGAACTTGGCATGCTGGAGGATGTAAAAGAAGGCCAGGCTAGGGATGCCTGGGTGGCTCAGTGGGTTAAATGTCTGCCTTCAGCTCAGGTCATGATCCCGGGGTCCTGGGATTGAGTCCTGCATCGGGCTCCCTGCTCAGCGGGGAGCCTGCCTCTCCCTCTCCCACTCCCACTCCCCGGCTTGTGCTCTCTCTGACAAAGAAATCTTCAAAAAAAAAAAAAAAAAAAAAAAGGCCAGGCTATTTCAAGGATAGTAAGCGCGAGAATTTGGGCTTTACCCTAAGAGTCATAGGAAACCATTGAAAGGTTTTCTTGTTCAAGAGTGTATGGATCTGATTTACATATTGAAAAGGTCATTAAAGGGGCAGCTGGGTGGCTCAGTCAGTTAAACATCTGACTCCTGGTTTTCGCTCAGGTCATGATCTCAGGGTGTTGAGATTGAGCCCTGCATGGGCCGGGTCAGCGGGGAGTCTGCTTCTCTCCCTCTGCCACTCCCCCTTGTGTCCACACATATTCTCTCAAATAAATAAATCTTTTTTTTTTTTTAAAGGTCATTGGCTATACAGTGCGTAAAATGGATTGGAGGGCTGGGCAGGAGTAGAGCTAGAGGCAGTGATACATGTTGGCTAGCTAGAGTCCTAGTAATGAAGATGGAGGCAAGTGGGCAGATTTGAGGGAGATGTCAGAGGTAGAATTAAGAGAATTTAGTGATTACTCGATGGCAGAAGAGGGACTGTAATGTTGAAGTTGACTCCTGGTTTTCTGACTTTAGTAATTCGGTGGCTGGTGGTACCTTTAACTGAAATGCAAAGCACTGAAGGAAGAACAGGAATTGGGGGAAGCTGGTATAAGTCCTGAGGGTATTTGTTATCCTGTTGAATTCTGGGTGCCTATCAGATCCCCAGGGTAGGCAGCTTTTAAGTTCAGTATGAAAATGCAGGATGGTGTCACTGGCACGTAACTGAAATCCTGGGAATGAATGAAATCATCTAAGGAGAAAGGGCCATTCCCTAAGGAATGCCAACAGTTAAAGTTTGATCAAAAATGGAAGAATCGGGGTGCCTGGGTGGCTCAGTTGGTTAAGCACCTGCCTTCAAGTCGGGTCATGATCCCGGGATCCTGGCGTCTTGGTATTGAGCCCCGAGTTGGGCTCCCTGCTCAGCTCAGCGAGGAGTCTGCTTCTCCCTCTCCCTCTGCCCCCTCCCCCCACTGGTGCTTGTTCTCTCTCTCTCTCTCTCTCTCTCGATCTCAAATAAATAAAATCTTTTTAAAAAATGGAAGAATCAACAATATAAATACAATGAAGGAAACAACAAAGATGCCAGAGGAGTGAGCAGATAAAAGGAAGAAAACTGAAATGGTAAAATCAAGGACGAAATGAAGGAAAGACTGTTTCTTTTTTTTTTAAGTTTTTTTTACTTAAGTCATCTCTACACCAAACGTGGGGCTCGAACTCATGACCCTGAGATCAAGAGTCAGGTGCTCTTCTGCCTGGGCCAGCCGGGTGCCCCAGGAAGACTGTTTCAAGGAGGCTATGATCATCTATGATGAAGACCAAAGGGGTGCCACATGTAAGATTTTCTCCAGTCAGCAACCCCTTGTGCCCTTACACTTGGAGCTGAACTATAGGGTATAAATACACAGGCAAGGTGGCTCTGCTACATCTACAGAACTGGGACAATATGGAGAAAAATTATTCTCCTCTGGAATCTAATAAAGCTTATGGAGAAATGCCCTGGGTAATTTTCCATAGGCATATGACAAACTATTTTCCTGTCTTAGACAGGAGCATTAGGCTTCCTATTTATGATTTATTAGCACCCACATGTGCCAAACACACTGGAACTCAACAAAAAGAATTCAATTCTCTTCTAAAGGAGAAAGAAATACAACTTCAGGGGAAAATATCGACAGGGACACAGATATTATGTCTATATTTTCAAACAGGCACAGGAGAAAGATCAAAGAGTAGAAAATACGGAAAAATGGTTCTTGAGCTAAAACTCCCTAAAGTTTGTGGATTTCTGGGAATATGAAACTCTTTCAATGAAGAGTATAAGCTGTATACAAAGATTGAGTTCAGTTAGGATCAGATATCAAAGATATTCTTGCTTACTTCAGATGAGTTATCTGGATGTTGGCTGAAAAGAGCTTAAGCTAAAAAGGAACTTTCTAGAAATGTTGTGACTAAGATTCTGACAGATGCGAATAACAGGAAGAAGCACCCTGTGGCAATCCAGAAGGAAAAAAAAAAATGGAAAAGGGGCCAAATAGATACAAACTGCTGATTAATGTATTCTGACAGAATTTCATCCCAACTATGAATTCAAATAGTAGAGATATCATTTCAGAGAAACGAATCTCTTTTAACAAATAAAAATTACACACTGTTGAACTTCTAAGCCCATGCTATCAATACAATCTTTTTGAGAGAGAATGAGGGTCGGGGGAGAAAGGGAGGGAGGGAGAGAGAGAGAGGTTCTGAGAAATTGACTGTGTCTGCCTGATAGTCACTGGATGGAATCACAAAGAAAACTTTGGCAAGAGATCAGGCCTTCTGGAATCCATTAAACACAAAGGAGAAAAGCATCTAAATGTTGGTTGCAGATCAGCCTGCTATATCCAAAGATTTGACTAGAACTGTTTAAGAGCAAGCAGATCCAGCAATAAAATTTCATAATCAGCATTCATAAAAATAGCAAGAACAGAAGTTTGCTAGGTTAGAGAGCAACTGTTGCTACTACATATGTTGGATCTCATATGTCAGTCTTAACCAGAAACAAAGATCTTAGTGGGACATTTTTCCTTTCCTTCTGTTCTTTCCTTTCAGCTTCTGCAAGTTTCTGCCACACCTCCACTTGCCCTAGTCACAATTCCACAGTTCATGAAGGTGTGCTCAGAAAAAAGACTGATCTTCTGACCAACTTAACCGCAGACTTGGAATAGAAATGAGGGCTAACAGAAGCTGGGGGATGGTCACTGTGACTGTTGTGTTCCACCCCCCACATGTCCTCTTGCCGGATTCATTCAACAGACAAGAGCTGTGTGGTAGAAAAACTTGACAGGGTAGCCTGCTTTAACGAGAAGTATCGGAGAGAAATTGGAGATCAGATAGGCGAGATGCCAGGGATAGGGAAGTCAGCTAACACAGGATAGAACAGGTTGGCACTGGTGGCCTGTACAGACTAGAACAATCATTTCTGACCTTTTAGAGAATGAAGATTACTCATTACTCATAAGACAATAACTTTCTGAAAAATTAGAAAAAGTAATTGTTCGTTATCTAAAAATTTGAGAAAATAAAAAACACACACATATCGCTACCAGAGACTGCCACAATTGGCTCCTTGGGGTACATCCCATAAAATCTTTCTCAATGCATATGCAGTTGATATATATATATATATATATATATATATGTATATATATATACATATATATATATACATACACACATATATATATAGTTACTACATTTTAATCATTTCTAATTTTTCGCTTATGATATTTTTATGAACAACTTTCCATTACAATAAATATTTACCCAGAGTACTATTTTTATTTCTATATAATATTATAAGGGTGCATCCACAACTTATTTTACTAATCTATTGTTGAGTATGTATGGTGTTTCTAGTTTTTTGCTACTATAAGGAATATTGCAGTGAATATCACTGAACACATCATTTCCTTAAGGATCCCTTCCTAATATCAAACATACAAAAAATGGAACAACTGGATATCCACTTGCAAAAGATTGATGTGCCTCTACCTCACACTGGATGCTAAAATTAACTCTAAATGGATTGAAGGCCTAAATAAAAAAGCTAGAATTATACAGCTTGTAAAATGAAACATAGTGGTAAAGCTTCATGGCATTGGATTTGGCAGATCTCTTCGATATGATACCAGACACACAATCAACAAAAGAAAAAAAATAAATAAAATGGATTTCATCATTAAAAACAGAAATCCTGTTCTGCAACAAAGAGCAGGATCAAGAGAGTGAAAAGGCGAACCACAGAATGGAAAAAAATATTTGCAATCATATATCTGATTAGAGTAGGATCCAGAATATGTAAAGACCTCCTATAATTCAACAACAAAAAGAACCCAATTAAAATATGGCCATAAGTCTTGAACACACATTTCTCCAAAGAAGATACACAAATGTTCAACAAGCACATGAAGAGACACTCAACATCACTAATCATTAGGGAAATGCAAATCAAAACACAATAAAATACCACTTCACTCCCATTAGAATGGCTAATATAAAAGAAGCCCAGAAAATAATAAGTGTTGACAAGGATGTGGAGAGGATGTGAAGTAATCAGGACGCTGGTACATTGCTGTGGGAATGTAAAATGGTGCACCTACTGTGAAAAACAGTTTGGAAGTTTCTCAACAAGTTGAACAAAGAATTCCTATATAATCCAGCAATTCTACTTCTAGATAAATCCCCAAAGAATTGAGAGCAGGTGTTCAAACAAAAACAGGTACACCCGTGTTCATCGCAGCACCATTCACAATTGTCAAAACTTGGACACAACACAAACATTCATCAGGGGATGAATGGATAAACAAAATTATTATATCCATTGTAGGGGCCAAGGACAGGTCACCCCCAAATGTACTACGATGGCATTTTGATTATTATAAATTAAAGCTACTTAAAAAACAGCCTGTGCAGGGACACTCAGAACCTCCTCTTGTCCCCCTGAGAAAAGGAAATAAATCTGTGTGAGAGGTGCCCTCCCTGTACCTGGAGGTAAAGAGGCATCCTTATTATCAGAGATAGGGAATTTAGAGCCAAGAAGGCTGTATAAACAAATCCTGTTACTTTTTACTAATTTACTAGTCCAGCTCAAAATCTGTTTAGATTTCCTTACTTGAAAAAGTATAAAAACTGCCTGCCTTCATCATTTCTTTAGGTCTTAATTTCATTATTGGGCCTTCACACACAAGTAATAAAGTTGGATTGTTTCTCCTGTTAATCCGTCTCATGTAAATTTAATTCTTAGTCCACCTAGAGGAACCTTGGACAGAGGAAAATTTCTTCCTCCCTTCACCATACAACGGACTATTACTCAGCCATGGAAAGGAATAAGTACTGATGTGTGCTGCAACAGGGATGAATCTTGAAAACATGCTAAGTGAATGAAGCCAGACAAAAAGAGGACATAGAAGTATAATTCCACTGAAATGAAATGAAATATCTAGAATAAGCAAATCCATAGAGATAGAATAGATCGGTGGTTGCTAGGTGCAGCAGGGAGGAGGTATTGTGGAATGACTGCATAATGGGCGAGCAGTTTCTTTTTGGGGTGATGAAAAAGTTCTGGAACTAGATGGTGGATGATTGTACTACATTGTGAATGTACTTAATGCCACTGAAGTGTACATTTTTAAATGGTTTAAAAGGTAAATTTAATGTTATGTTTATTTTTTTAAAGATTTTTAAAAAATTTATTTGAGAGAGAGAGAGAGAGTGCACGATCGGGAGGGAATGGTAGAAAGAGAAGGAGAAAGAGGCTCCCCGCTGAGCAGGGAGCCAGACATAGGGCTAGATCCCAGGACCCTGGGATTGTGACCTGAGCCAAAGGCAGACGCTTAACCAACTGAGCCACCCAGGCGCCCCTGTGTTATATTTATTTTATAATAAAACTTAAATAAAAATATATTCATAAGCTTACATAATAGTATGACTTTCAATATTCATTATTTGAGACATTATATAATGACAGAAAGCTACTATGACTTTAGTAATACGTTATGAGTTAACAGTCTATTAAGCACCATATATGGACATGTTTGAAAAAAATCTTAGATGTGTATGCAAGATAAATGTATATGACCTAATACCAGGCTTGTTTCACACAAGGATCTGAGGACTCCTTGCAATTCTGCTGGCTCCTGGAGATTTAGAGCCCACAGGCTATGACTTACTGAGCAAGAGAATGAGTCCACAGAAATCAAAAAGGCAGTGTATTAGTTTTCTGTGGCTTTTGTGACGAATTACCACAAACTGGGTAGCTTGAAGCAACAAGAATTTATTATCTCACAGTTCTGGATGGCAGACGTCCAAAATCAAGGAGTTAATGGGGTTGCTCTCTCTAAAGTTTCCGAGGGAGTTTCAGTCCTTGCCTCTTCCAGCTTCTGGTGGCTCTAGAAGCTCATTGGCTTATGACCACATCACTCCAGTCTCTTCCTCCTCTGCCTCCCTGTGTTTACATTACCTCTTCTTCTGTCCCCAAACTCTGTCTGCCTCTATCTTATCAAGATAAGTGTGATTGCTTTTAGGGACCAGCCAAATAATACAGGATAAACTCCTCCTCTCAAGATCCTTCGTTTAATGGAAACTTTTGTCCTATAATATTACTATCCACTTATTTGCCATACAAGGTAATATTCATAGTTTCTGGGGATTAGGATGAGGGTGTATCTTTTGGGGAGACCATTATTCAGTACCCTACAGTCTTCCCTTTGCACCACCCCCCTCCCCCCCACAAATTCACATCCATTACAGAGAGTAAGGACAGAACCCTCGGGGGGAAGTCTAGAGTCAGGAGTGGGAGGAGAAAGAAAAGCCACCAAAGAGGGGAAAGAGGAGCAGTGGGGGAAGGGAGGAGGTGTTTCAAGGCAGAATTGTTCCATTTAATAGTCCCATTTGATCGTGCTTTTGATCAAGTACATGGACTCATACAATAGAGTCTTTGTGAGTGGCTTCTTTCATTTAGCACATTTCTATGGTCAGTCCATCAGTAGGTGATGGATATTTGGATTGTTTTTACTTTTAGGTGTTGTGCATAACGCTGCCGGGGGCATTTGTGGCCAAGGTGTTTAGTGGACGTTTTTCTAGTTCTCTTGAATATATCTGTCAGAGAGGGCTTGCTGGGTTAAATTGTATCTATGTTTAACATTATGAGGAAATGTCAAGCTTTTCTAATGTGGCTTCACCATTTTAACTTCTCACCATCAAGCTATGAGGAATCCAGTTTTTTCACATCCTCACCATCACCTGTTATTATATCTTTTTAATTATAGCCATCCTAGTGTGTGTGAAACAGAAATGTTGAGCCGAGAATACAGAAAATTCCCATGTACACCTTCACACACATACACAATTCCTATTATTAAAATCTTGCATTAGTGAGGTACATTCATTACAATTAATGAGTTGATATTGATACATCACTATTAAAGTCCATAGTTTACATGAAGATTCAACGTTGTGTTCAGTTCTATGGGTTTTAGACAAATGTATAATATCATGTATCTACCATTACAGTATCATACAGAATAGTTTCCCTACCCTAAAACTCACCTGTGCTTTACCTGTTCATCTCCCCCTCCCCCTGAACACCTGGAAACCACTCATCTTTTAAAAAAAATTATTTCTTTAGGGGTGCCTGTGTGGCTTAGTCAGTTAAGTGTCTGCCCTTGACTCCCAGGATCCTGGGATCGAGTCCCAGGTTGGGCTCCCTCCTCAGTTGGGGGGGGGGCTGCTTCTCCTTCTGCCCTTCCCTCCCCACTTTCTTGCTCAAAAATAAATAAATAATCTCTTTAAAAAATTAAATAAATAGGGGCGCCTGGGTGGCTCAGTTGTTAAGCGTCTGCCTTCGGCTCAGGTCATGGTCCCAGGGTCCTGGGATCGAGCCCCGCATCAGGCTCCCTACTCAGCGGGAAGCCTGCTTGAGATTCTCTCTTTCCTCTCCCTCTGCTCCTCCTCCTGCTCATGCTCTCTCTCTCTCTCTCTCTCATATAAATAAATAAAATCTTAAAAAAAATGCTTTCTCCTGTAAATAATGGCTGGGAGGCAAGTGTTTTGAGCACGGAAGTAACATGGTTAGCATTACAGAAAATTTCCTCCCTCTACAAAAGGTAGGTTGCATTGAAAATGCTAAGACTGGAGACAGGAAAAATAGCAAGGAAGTAATTATTGTAACTCAGGAGAGATGAAAGTTATTTAAAGTAGGATGATGATGGACCTAGAGGGTATTATGCTAAGTGAAATAAGTCAGACTGAGAAAGACAGATATCATATGATCTCACTCATATGTGGAATCTAAACAAAACAAATGAATAGACAAACAAAAAGCAGAATCAGACTCGTAAGTACAGAGAACAAACTGATGATTGCCAGAGGAAAGGGGGTTGGGGGATGGGCAAAATGGGTGAAGGGGAGTGAGAGATACGGGCTTCCAGTTGTGAAATGAGTAAGTCCTGGGAATAAAAGGCACAGCATAGGGAATATAGTCAATGGTATATTGAAATTGCTTGTGTTCCCTCTCTCGCTGGTCTCTCTCTGTCAAATAAATAAATAAAATCTTAAAAAAAAGATTATTTATTTGAGAGAGAGCAAGTGAGCGAAAGAGAACACAGAGGGAGAGGGAGAGGGAGAAGCAGACTCCCCACTGAGCAGAGAGCCTGATGGAGGGCTCGATCCCAGGACCCCAAGATCATGATCTGAGCTGAAGGCAGATGCTTAACTGACTGAGCCACCCACGGGCCCCGAGATTATTGCTTATTATTCGTACATCTACCAAATACCACCTCTTCTACCATCACACCTGCACTTGGAGACATTCTCATCGGTTCCTACCTAATTATTAATTTTCATGAAAATGGAGCTTTATTTGGCTTCTAAAGCTCTGAATTCAAAGAAAAATCCAAGATGGTGTGGTTTCTCCACTCACTGTACAATGCAATCATGAGAGACCCTCTCTATCCTCTGTAACTCTTTCAATGGCTCCACCAACCAAGGACTCACAATTAAGAGTAGGAAATCTTCATATCCAAGTGGTTCCTGGGATCTGTTCCCAGACATTTCTAGCTTAATCAGTGTATTCCTGGTCCCACCCCGCTGTCACACTGGACCACACTCACTCCAGTGCAAGTGGGCGTTAACAAAACACACCATGGACTTAGGGGTCTGATGACTGATTGCACCCCTATCAAAGGGTTCATGCTGTTCACCCCTCACTGCCTGGTCTTCCCTTGTGCCTCAGCTTCTCATCCCTGCAATCTTGTTCTCCTTGGAATCCCATTCTGTTATTTCCTTTGTCTTACTTCTAAGTTTTTGTTTGTTTGTTGCTTTAAAATTAGCATTGCCCTTCCTAGAATCTCAGATCAGTATGCCACATTTCAGAACATGAGGGGTTGTCTACTGGGGGTCTTCAAGGAAGAACTCACTTATCCAACAAAATGTATTGAACACCTACTATGTGCCGGGCTCTGTTCTACATCCTGCAGATACAATGAACAAATCAGGCAAAATTTCTGCCTCACCAACTTCCAGTATAGTTGGTGGGTAGACATTAAACAACACAAATAAGTAAAATATGTGTTAGTTGATGATGAAGAAAGAAATAATTCAGCAAAAGTGTGGTTGAAAGGGTGACTACCCTATTTAGATAGGGTAGTCAGAGGATAGTCAGAGAAAGTCACACTGAAAGACTTGAAAGAAGTGAGGGAGTGAGTCATGTGGATGCCTGTGGGAAGAATATTACAGGTTCAGAGAACAAGGGGGGAGGATCTGGGGTAAGAAAATGACTGGGGGGTTTTAGAAAAAAGAGGCCAGTGTGGATGAGCTGAAGTGAGCAAGGGGGTGAGTGGCTGGAGATGAATTCCGAGAGGAAACAGAGAATCAGATCTGGTAGGGCCCTATGGGTCATCATAACAACTTTGGATTTTACTGTGAGAAATTTGGTTTTTGAGAAGACAAGTTGTGAGATCTGCAGAATCCCTCTGGCTGCTGTGTTGACAGTAGGCTCTGTGGGATGATGAGCAAAAGTGGAGGCAGGGAGACCAGTCAGGAGGCTATTGTAGTAATCCAGACTAAAAATAAGATAATAGTTTGCACTAAGACCACGGCAGTGGAGGTGGTGAGAAGTGGTCGCATTCTAGATATGTTTTGGAAGTATTGTTGGCAGGACTCATAGATGGATAAGGTGTGGGTAGTGGAAAAAAGGGAGGAACAAGGGTAGCAGATTTTCTTTTTAGCCTGGACAACTGGAAAGATGGAGTTGCTCTTTACTAAGATAAGGAAAAAATGTGGGAAGAACAGGTTTGAGGGGAAATAATCAGGAATTTGATTTTGTGTCTGTGAAGGGTATGAAGCCCATTAGACATCCAAATAGGGAGGGTAGGTAAACAGTTGGGTATGTGAGTCTGGAGTTCAGGAGAGACTTCTGATTTATATATTTGAAAGTCATCAGCATACGGATAGTATCTAAAGAATGGGTGAGATTACTAAAGAGTGCCCCAAGGTTCAATAGATAAAGAAGAGACTAAGACCAAGGGTTGAGTTCTAGGTTCTAGAAGTTAATAAGAGGACCCAGCAAAGGAGAAAATGAGCAGCCAATGAAACAGAAGACCGTGGGGTCCTGGAAGCCAATCGAGAGAGTGATCAACTATAACAATTATTACTCATAAAGCAAGTAAGGTTGAAACTGAGAATCGAACATCAGATTTGTCAACGTGAAGGCCACTGGTGATCTTGAAAAGAATAGTTTTTGTGGAATGATGGTGGCAGAAGCTTGACGGTGGTGGTTTCTAACAAGAGAATAGGACTATGGACAGTTTTTATTTTTGAGGAATTTTGCTATGGGGTAGAGAATCAAAATGAGGGGAGGGGTTGCTAGAGGGAGATGTGGAATAAAGAATTTTTTTCAGATGGGAGTAAGAACAGATGTTTAAAATACTGATGGCAGTGATTCAGTAGAAAGTAGAAAATGGAAGGTACAGGAGAGAGAAGGCCGAATGGCTGGGGTGATGTCCTGGAGTAGGTGAGTGGGGGTGGGGTGTCCTGGAAGGGTTGGCATTAGATAGGAACATGGGTGCACACACACAGTTCCACAGCAGGTAGCTGCGTCCACGCGGTGGTGGTGATTGTGGGGATTCTTTTCTAGTTTCCATTTTCTCTCAGGTGAGAATAATGGCAGCAGGAAGAAATGTTGACAGTCTGAGGAGAGTAGAAACGGGAAATATTCGTGAGAGACGGAGAATGAATGCACTAGGAAATGTAGTCTGATTCTGGAACAGCCTTGAGGATCTATCTGAAGTGGGTGGTTGTGGTTTCTTTCCGCCATCTACATTCAGTAGCAGGGGTGCAAGGGGAGGATAGGCAGAAAGTTAGATTTAACTGAAGTGGGGGCTTTTCCAAGTGTGTAAGAAAAGGCAAAGGGTAAGCTAGTTGAGCTTGAATGTGAGGAAATGATTATAAGGACAGGTCCCTGTAATGGGGACTCTGGGAAGTGGAACCACAAGGCGGTTGGTCGATGGAGTGTGAAGGCTGAAAAGATGCCCCTGAATTGGGGTACAAGACATACTTGCTGGAGCACAATATATTTACTGCCTGAGCCTCATGTTATTAATAAAAGTTATGCCATTTCAGACAAATGGATGAAATCCCACAGTGACTACTTTGACTATAACAGCACTTACTTGAAAAATAAGTTTTGGCAAGTGTGTTTAAAAAAAAAATCCAGTCACATCACTAAAGTAATGTACTAGTCTCACTTCATTTATATATTACCTTTCCTCTGAAGGGCTTTAGCTGCTGAACAAGAATCTATCAAACACTAAACATACCTCAGAGCCTATAGCTCCTAGAAGCACCAAGGTTTGAGAAAAAGCAGATGAAAGGCCAGAGATAGAAGGAGAAAGGAAGCAGTACCCCTCGAAGATAAACACGACATTGGTAAATCATCTGACTCTTGGTTTTGGCTCAGGTCATGATCTCGGGGTCCTGGGATGGAGCCCTGCATCAGGCTCCATGCTAAATGGGGAGTCTGCTTGAGTTACTCTCCCTCTGCCCCTCCTCCGCTCACATTCTCTCTCTCTCTCTCTCAAATAAATAAATATTAAAAAAAAAAGAACGAAGAGGATAAACAAGAAAAATTTAGGGGGTGATGGAGAGAGAAGCATAACAGATACGGCAAATACTGTAAAAAAAAAAAATGCGGCAATATTACTGAGATTCTCCAGTGGTACTTCTTATAGAATATTTTTATTCTAAGGGATTTGTAAAGAATTAATATTTATTCAGTGCTTGGAACATGCCAAGCATTTTATCTGCATTCATTTATATTACAGTCTTGAGGTCTAAAAGGTAGATACCATTATTATCTCCATTTTACAGATGAAGAAACAGAGGAACGGAGAAGTTAAATCACTTACCTGAGCCCCACAACTTGTCTCCCTGATTTCTTTTTTTTTTTAAAGATTTTATTTTTTTAAAGCCATCTCTAACATGGGGCTCAAACTCACAACCCTGAGATCAAGAGTCCCATGATCTGCTGACGGAGCCAGCCAGGCGCCCCATGTCTCTTTGCTTTCAAAGCCAGTTCCCCTTGCACCTTATCAAACCACCTCCCAGCTGACTGAGAGACTTTATATAAAAGCATCCTTTTAAGAAAGTTATTATTTGAATCCATATTAATTAAAATACTTTTAAATTATAATTTACAATTACAAAATAGAACAGTATGCTTGCAGTTGTGTCCAGAAAGGTAAGTATGCTGGCTAAAAGCCACACAACAATTTGAAAGATGAATGGGAAATCCAAATACGAGTGAGAATGTTCATTTGAATTACTGCATTTCATTGAGCATCAAAACCCACTAATACTTTACTTCTATTTGTGTACATTATTCTTTTCCCACATTCATTTCATCTGCATGGATTGTTTAATTTCATCTTCTATGTGGCCTTCTCCTCAAAGAGTAACATAGCTGCTCTGGGGTTGGGTATCTAGTACCCAGCACGGAGAACCTCACGCTCTCTTCTCCCAGATCAGCACACCGCTCCCGGCTTGTTTGTCCTAACTGTCGAGGTTTATCGAAATGGTCAGAGAGTCAGCCATTGGATTACATTGACTACTCCATCATGCCATGTGAATGATCTTTTAAAATGAAAAAACGAATGATATCGAAAATATGATTAGAAAAGTTCATCGCCGGTTTAAAGCACTTTACTTTTTTAAGATTTTATTTATTTATTTGAAAGAGAGAGAGAGAGCACGAGTGGGGGGAACGGCAGAGAGAGGGAACAGCAGACTCCCCACTGAGCAGGGAGCCCGACGCAGGGCTCAATCCGAGGACCCCGGGATCATGACCTGAGCGGAAGGCAGATGCTTAAGTGACTGAGCCACCCAGGTGCCCCTGAAGCACTTTAGACAAAAGCTAGTTTCAGAAATCTATATCAAAGTAACATTGTTCTACGTGTAGCAAGTCTACCTTCTACGGATTTTTGGCCAAAAGTTTGCTTTCATCCATACAGAAGGGAAATTGGATCGCGAAGATGTAGGAGACAAATGAAGTATAAAGACTTCCATTCTTTTATTTTTGAAGGGCAAGTCATTCTAAGCTCTACAGATTAAGTGGAATTTGGATGTCCCTGGTCAGATTGCTGCAAATCAGGTCATCTTGATCCAAGTCTCAACCATAGGAATCAGAGCAAATATGTATTTTGTCTGAGACAAGTACAATAACAGAAGAAAAGATGATTAAAAAAAAAAAAGAAGAAAGGCTTCCAAATTTATCACTTCAGCCCTGTGTGGCGTGTCTACATGGTTTGACCTCAGACAAGGGTCTGCAGAGGTCCTTGTCTGGCATTTGTTGACTGAATTTCACGATAGAAAGTGGGGCATGATGTACAGCCTCATGACTGTGTCTGTTACAGACGATGCAAAGGAAAGCACTAGAGCATTTAAGCTAAGCAATAAACTATTCACTAATATGTTAGAAAGGTCAAAGCAACTTCTTCAAAGCAATGTACTAGAAAAATAAAGACCTCAATGTTCCTAACTAACTTTAGGAATGACAAAACAAACCCGTATGTTAGCTACAACTTATCAGAAATAAATATTAACATGTTCACTTAGAGTTCCAAAAACATGGAAAGAGAAGATCACTTTATCATTCTTTGGATAAACACTAAAGGGTCTGTTGTCTTTTTAGCACACTAGAGTACTCAATATTCAAAATAACCAAGAAAGTACTGTAGAAAAAGGGCCCATACACAGAATGCCTTCAGGATGGGGGTATAAATCCTTCTCTGACTTCCTTAAACATAAGGAATATAAAGGCCTCATATGAATGAGAAAAGTTTGAAAACTGGAATCTTTTTTTTTTTTTTTTGAGAGAGAGAAAGAGAGGAAGGGGGAGAGGGAAAGGGACAGAGGGCGAGAGAGAATCTCAAGCAGGCTCCACGCTGGGTGGGGCTCGATCTCACGACCCTGAGATCATGACCTGAGCCAAAATCAGGAGTCGGAAGCTTAACTGACTGAGCCACTTAGGTCTCCCTACAACCTGGAATCTTTATGTCTTAGTTTGGGCTTCCATAACAAAATGCCATAGACTTGGTTTAAACAACAGGAATTTATTTCTCACAGTTCTGGAAGTCCAACATCAAGGTACTGACAAGATAGGTTTTGCTCTGAGGCCATTTCTCTGGGTCTGCAGATGGTCACCTTCTCGCCCTGCCCTCACAGGACTTCTTTGTGTTACAGTGGGGTGGGAGCAGGGAGAGCAAGCTCTATGGTGTCTCCTCTAATAAGGCACTAATCCCCTCAGACCAGGCCCCTACCCTTATGACCTCATTGAACCCTAATTACCCCCCAAAGGCCCCATCTCCAAATACCATTATAGTGGGGGTTCAGGCTTCAGTATATATAAATTTTGAGGGGACACAAACATTCGGTCCGTAACACTTTACAAACACGTATGACTGGCTTTAAAAAACATTTGCAGTTTGTATTTATTTATTTATTTATAGAAAAGATTTTATTTTTAAGTAATTTCTATACCCAACATGGGGCTCAAACTCACATCCTCGAGATCAAAGTCACATCCTCCACCAAATGAGCTAGCCAGGTGCCCCATCATTAGCAGGGTTTCTTTAATCTTTTTTTTTTAAGATTTTATTTATTTATTTGACAGAGAGAGACACAGCGAGAGAGGGACCACAAGCAGGGGGAGTGGGAGAGGGAGAAGCAGGCTTTCCGCTGAGCAGGGAGCCCGATGCGGGGCTCCATCCCAGGACCCTGGGATCATGACCTGAGCGGAAGGCAGACGCTTAACAACTGAGCCACCCAGGTGCCCCTCATTTGCAGTTTTTTTTTTTTAAAGATTTTATTTATTTATTTGAGAGAGAGAATGAGAGAGAGAGAGAGCATGAGAGGGGGGAGGGTCAGAGGGAGAAGCGGACTCCCCGCTGAGCAGGGAGCCCGATGTGGGATTCGATCCCAGGACTCCAGGATCATGACCTGAGCCGAAGGCAGTCGCTCAACCAACTGAGCCACCCAGGCGCCCCTCATTTGCAGTTTTTAATAAAACATTTTTAATTGTGGAAAAAACACATAACCTGAAATTTATTATCTAATCATTTTAAGTGGACAGCTAATAGTTTTAAGTGCGTCTATATTGTTATGCAATCATAACTGGCTTTTAAAACCAGTGCTGGTGAAGCTATTTATTTTCCCTTGGGTACTAGGTGTGTAAATCAGATGCAGTGTCATAAGGGTGGGCAGAGCCTTAGTTATGTCTTCATTGTTTGCTCAGCTAAGCTTCCTATTAGTTTAGTGTAGTAGTTAGAATTCTCCAGAGAAACAGAACCAGTAAGAGATATCTATTTATCTGTCTGTCTATCTATCTATCTATCTATCGAGCGAGCGAGATTGGCTCACATGATTATGGAGGCTGAGATGTCCCATGATCTACCATCTGCACACTGGACACCCAGGAAAGCCATTGGCATAGGTCAGTCCAAGACTCAAGGCTTGAGAACCAGCAGAGCTAATGGTTTAATTCCTAGTCTGAGGGTAGGAGACCCATATCTTAGCTCATGCAGTCAGGCAGAGTAGGGGCAAACTCCTTTCCTCTCTGCCTTTTGTTCTATCCAGGCCTTCAACAGAGTGAATGACTGGGGAGAGCAATCTACTTTACTCAGTCTACCAATTCAAATGCTAATCTCATCTGGAAATACTCTCGCAGACACACCCAGAAACAATGTTGAACCAGATATATCGGCACCCCATGACCCCATCGGGTTGACATATAAAATTAACCATCACATTTGGTTATTAGAGATACAGCAAGTAAGACATTTGTCCACTGGTGGTTGATAACTGGCATTGTATCTTATTGGTCAGGGTCCATGCTGTACAAGTTGTTAAATATTTTAAGTATCACTACTGATTATACATATTCTATATTAAATAAAATGGTTTTTTCACTAAAGCAGAAAAGTAAATCAAAGTTTATAGAGTAGAAAGGTTTAAAAATAACTAACTAGAACTGATAAATGAATTCAGTAAGGTCACAGGATATAAAATCAATATACAGAAATCCATTGCATTTCTATACACTAATAATGAAACAGCAGAGAGAAAAATTAAGAAAATAATCCCGTTTACAATTGTATCAAAATCAATGAAATACCTAGGAATAAATTTAACCAAGCAGGTGGAAGACCTGTACTCTGAAAACTATAAAACCCTGATGAAAGAAATTGAAGATGACACAAACAAATGGAAAGATATTCCATGCTCATGGATTGGAAGAACAAATGTTGTTTAAGTGTCCATACTACTCAAATCAATCTAAAGATTTAATGCAATCCCTATCAAAATACCAATAGCATTTTTCACAGAACTAGAACAAATTATCCTAAACTTTGCATGAAACCACAAAAGACCCCAAACAGCCAAAGCAATCTTGAAAAAGAACAAAATGGGAGGTATCATAATCCCAGATTTCAAGATATACTACAAAGCTGTAGTAATCAAAACAGGTATGCTACTGGCGTAAAAATAGACACATAGATCAATAGAACAGAATAGAGAGCCCAGAAATAAACCCCCTATTATATGGTCAATTAATCTTCCACAAAGGAGGCAAGAATATGCAATGGGAAAAAGACAGTCTCTTCAACAAATGGTGTTGGGAAAATTGGACAGCTACATGCCGAAGAATGAAACTGGACCACTTTCATACACCATACACAAAAATGAAATTGAAATGGATTAAAGACTTAAATGTGAGACCTGAAACCATAAAAATCTTAAAAGAGAGCACAGGCAGTAATTTCTCAGATTTCGGCCATAGCAACATTTTTCTAGATATATCTCCTGAAGCAAGGGAAACAAAAGCAAAAATAAACATTAGGACTATATCAAAATAAAAAGCCCCTGCACTGCAAAGGAAACAACAAAACTAAAAGACAACCCTACTGAATGGGAAAAGATACTTGCAAATGACACATCTGATAAAGGGTTGGTATCCAAAATGTATAAAGAACTTATACAACTCAACACCAAACCCGCAAATAACCCATTTACAAATGCGCAGAAAACATGAACAGACATTTCTGCAATGAAGACATCCAGATGGCCAACAGACACATGAAACGATGCTCAACATCCCTCCCCACCAGGGAAATGCAGATCAAAGCCACAGTGAGGTGGTAGCGGCTGTGGTGGCCATGGGTCAGTAGCTGACATGCAGCTCCTTGTCCACGCCCAGGAGCTACACACCCTCAAGGTGACCGGCCAGGAGATGGTCGCCCAGATAAAGGCTCATGTAGCCTCACTGGAGGTCATCACTCCAGAAGATCAAGTTGTGCTCTTGGCACGCACACCCCTAGAGGATGAGGCTATCCTGGGTCAGTGTGGAGTGTAGGCCCTGATTGCCCCGGAAGTAGCTGGCCCCACGCTTGGAGGTTGAAGTCCACGGTTCCCTGGCCCGTGCTGGGAAAGTAAGAGGGCAGACTCCCAAGGTGGCCAAACAGGAGAAACAGAAGAAGAAGACAGGCTGAGCCAAGCGGTGGATGAGTACAACCGGCACTTTGTCAATGTTGTGCCCACCTTTGGCAAGAAGAAGGGCCTCAGTGCCAACTCTGAAATCCACTGTAATCCTGGCTTTCCCTAATAAAGCCACTCAGTCCAGCCAAAAAAAAAAATAACAACAGCAACAACACAATGAGATATCACCTCCCAGTTGTCATAATGGCTAATATATAAAACACAAGAAACAACAAGTGTTGGTGAGGATGTGGAGAAAAAAGAACCCTCGTGCATTGGTGGTGGGAATGCAAACCGTTGCAGCCACTGTGGGAAACAGTTATGCAGGTTCCTCAAAAAAATTAAGAATAGAATTACCATATGATCCAGTAATTCCACTACTGGATATTTACCCAACAAATATGAAAACACTAATTCACAAATATATATACATATATACCCTATGTTTATTGCAGCATTATTTACAATAGTCAAGATATGGAAGCAGCCCAGGTGTCCACTGATAGGTGAATAGATAAAGACAACGAGGTATATATATGCAATGGACTATTACTCAGCCATAAGAAAGAATGAAATCTACCATTTGCAACAACATGGATGGATTTAGAGAGTATAATTATAAGTGAAATAAATCAGTCAGAGAAAGACAAATACCATATGATTTCCCTTGTAAGTGGAGTTTACGAAACAATGAATGAGCAGAGGGAGAAAAAAGAGACACCCAAACCAAAAAACAGACTCTTAAGTACAGAGAACAAACCAGAGGGGAGGTGGGTGGGGGGATGGGTGAAACAGGTGAAGGGAATTAAGAGTACACCTACCATAATGAGCACGGAGACATGTATAGAATTGTAGAATCACTATATTGTATACCTGAAACTAATATAACACTGTATGTCAACTATACTGGATTTAAAGGTTTTTTTTTTAAATAATAAAATAAATAAAAACAATTAGCTATGGTTCTCATTAACCCTTCAATATTATTTTCTGATTTTGATGTAAGTCCAACTTAAAAAGAACTAACTAAGCTTCAATATTGAATGTTAGAGTTAGAGCCCCCTGTAATTTGAGCAAAACTTAAATATTTTTCCTACAGAGAGGAAATTCACATGAAATTAACCATTTGAGAGTGAACAATTAAGTGGTTTACAATACTGTATACCCATTGGCACTATCTAGTTCCAAAACTTTTTCATCAGCCCAAATGGAAACCCCATCCCCATTAAACAGTCGCTCCGAAATTCCCATCCCCCAACCCCCGGCAACTACTAATCTGGTTTCTGTTTGTTTGGATTTGCCTATTCTAGACATTTCATGGAAGCGGAATCCTACAACATGTGACCTTTTGTGTCTGGCTTTTTCACTGAACAATGTTATCAAGTTCATCCGTGTTGTTAGCAGGTATCTATCTGTATTTTATTCCTTTTGTGTGGCTGAATCATATTTCATGGCATGTATACACCATACTTTGTTTATTCATTGATATATTGATGAATATTTGGGCTGTTTCTACCTTTCTGGCTGTTGAATTAGACTTCTAACGGTTCAGTCAAGCGGCAAAACGCCTGTCTATCTCCCTCCCTTCCACATGATGAGCTTAGCTACCCTAGAAAAAGGACTGTGACTGCTTTAAGTATTTTGGCTCTGTTTCCCAGAACTGTCTTTTTTTATCTGCAAGCCAAGGACAAATCTGTCTCACCACCCCAAGCCTCCACAACAGAAAAATTAATCCATCTCCACAGCATAAACTGCTCCTTCCCTTCCTCTGCCTCCCTGCTGACCAGCCCTTCCCCGAATAGGGAGTCTTTCAACCTCTGCTTTTGCTTTCCTGAAATTTTCCATCTGTTATTTGCCGTCCATGCATTTGGTCCTGTGCAAGCGATCTGACACAGGCAAGAGTATTTTTTTTTCTGATCTAGACCCTCCCTTAAAAATAGTTTGATATTATATAACTCAGCTACTCCTTAGCATCACTTTAACAACACATTTAAACAGAATTCATATGAACCATGTTTCAGCTTTTCCCTCCTCCTGCCCCCCATTCCCACTCCATCATGGTTGACCA
Source organism: Callorhinus ursinus (assembly GCF_003265705.2). Taxonomy (NCBI): domain Eukaryota; kingdom Metazoa; phylum Chordata; class Mammalia; order Carnivora; family Otariidae; genus Callorhinus; species Callorhinus ursinus. Next base: position 198,394 of record NW_027397127.1, read on the forward strand.
GCCTTACGTCCGGGTTTTGGACGTATACTAAAAGAGTATATTTTAGTTATGTAAACAAATTCCTACAGATGTTATTTTTCTGACATAACAGGATGCCTCAGTCTAGGTAAGCTGCTCATTTCCTCTTTAGAAGCACCATGAAGATTGAGTATATGGTGAGAAATACAGGTCAGTAGGATCAGATTGCCCCCTGGGTGCCCCTCAGATCACACTGTGTCAGCAGCTGGCTTCTCTGGATAGCAGAAGGCCTAGTCAGGTAGCCAGCATAAGAGCCATATCCTTCACACTTCTACTCGAGGTGACCTTATTTCTGGATGTTCCTTAGCCCTGTATTGCACTAAAAAAATAATGGTCATTGGGATTCTAAAACCAGAGGGGACGGTGTGTATATCTCCTTAGACAGTGCTAGTTTACCCAAAAGACGGTCTAAGCACATGCTTGCAAACCTGGGGCACCAACTTTTTTTGGGGGGCGGTGGGAGAATTTGGTCCTTATTTTATATAAGACATCAAGATAGTCATTGTGGGAAAAAAAGAGTATGTCTTAGAGCGCTGTATACTTAGTTGATGGTACATTGTTATTGTATTTTTAGTTATCATACAGTAAAACTGACACTTTAGTGTACTACATGTTTTAGCAATGAAATTTCTGATCAGATCTTTAGACTCGCTTACTTATTTTCTTTTCCTCTTTGATGTGAGGTTGTACTTGAGGACTTAGAGTTTTCTGTATGTAGTTTACTATGACAGATAACATGGAAAAAAAACCTATAATACAAGGGAGGGAGCAGTCGGAGCAAATGTATTAAGGCAGAAAAACACAGGGAATGGTTAGTAAAGGGGAGTAGTCCAATTTTTAAAAAAATATTTTATTTATTTATTTGACAGAGAGAGAGAGAGAGAGAGAGCACAAGCAGGGGGAGCAGCAGAGGGAGAGGGAGAAGCAGGCTCCTTGCTGAGCAGGAAGCCCGATGCGGGGCTGGATCCCAGGACCCTGGCAGACGCTTAACGACTGAGCCACCCAGGCGCCCCTGTGTAACTGTTTTTGATATTTTAAGGCTCGCACAGTTTAGGAGCAAAATTTCTACAAAAGCTGATTGCATTTGAATATCTGTTTTCATTCATTTATTCAGTCAACAAATATTAGCTGAGTACCCACTATGTACCAGGCCCTATTTCTAAGTCTCGGATAAGGCATGAACAAAACCAAGTCTCTGCCCTCGTGGAACTTGCACTCTGGTGAGGCATAGATAATAAATTAGTCAACAAATAGGTACCCTATCATCATGTGGTGATAATTATTAGAAGGAAAATTAAAGCAGGATGAGGGAATAGAGCGAATTTTATGTCAGGTCAGGGGCAGCCTCTCTTGGGGGTGATGTGTGACGAGAGACGTCAATGTGGTGAAAAGGTAAACTATGCGAAGGTTCAGGGCAAGAACATTCCAGGCCACGGGAGCAGCAAATCTGAAGGTTCTGAGGCAAGAATATGTTTGGCATGTTCTGACAATGACAAGGAGAAGAGGGCGCCCGGAGCAGGGTGTTCAAAGCAGTGAGACATGAGGCCTGAGAGGTGGCCAGAATAACAAACATGGAGGGCCATATTGGCCCATGATTCGGATTTTGGATTTGATTCTAAGAGTCACTGGAACCCATTGAAAAAGGCTCACATGATGTGATTCATAGTCTAAAAAGCCCTCTGCTTGCTCCTGTCTGTGTATAGGTTAAAATCATCCCCCCCCCCCCGCAATTCCTGATGACCAGTTGACGTGGCCTCCTGAAAAGTCCTGTCTTATTTTGGACAAGGTGAAATTGGCCTTAAGTGCAGACCCCAGGAGAACGCAGTAGGATTCTAGTTCTCTGCCTTTAGTGTTGTAGTCTCCATGTCTTCCTTCCTGGTAGACATGGTCCAAGGCCCCTCCTCCGAGGCTGGCTGGAAGGGCCCTACTCAGCTTTAAGGACACACACCCCTTGTGCAACTCTGGTAGTTCTCGTCCCTAAGCCTGTGGGGAGGATGGCTTTGTCCCTACATCGCTGTTAACCTGGTGGCATTTCATTACTTGGGCTCTCCAAAAGAATTACTGACCCAATCAATGGTGGGGCTCTTGATGCTCTGAGACTTGTCCTATTGCCTTGCTCTGACACCTGTGGTGTCAAAGCATATTTGCAAAAGCTCCCCCAGTGATTGTGGCAAAAGCCCCTTTTTCCTTTTCTCCAAAAGGATAAGCACGTACCTGGATATGCTTATAACATAATTTAGAACCTAGAGTGCTCAAATTACCACATTGTTCCAGGAATAGCTTTCATTCTGTTTTTTTTTCCCCTGTCTCAGAGAAAAACCGAGAAGTGAAGTTTTTTACCAACCAAATGGTAGAACCAGATTTAGAATTGAGAAAGAGCTATTTGTGAAAAGTATGAATCTATGTCATTATATGTGGCTTTGTTGCTAAAGATATACTAATTTGCCATATAAAATTCCCCCTTCCTCAGTGCCTAGACTCTCAACTTTGCTGACATTTATTCAGATCCTATTTTTACTTACTGTTTTTTAATTAAACTCTACACCCAGTGTGGGGCTTGAACTCACAACCCCAAGATCAAGAGCTGCATGCTCTACCGACTGAGCCAGCCAGGTGCCCCTTGGGTCCTATTTTTAAAAAAGAAGCTTCCCCCTACCACTTTTATTTGAAAGTATGTTTAAAACCTGCAACTTCTCAGGAAAAGTATGGAGACTGCTTTATTTTTGTTGCAGGCATTGTAAAACTAAATAACCAAGACTAGTATTAGCTTGAACTTTACCTTGGAATATGTCCACGAAGAAGAAAGAAAGCCAGACTAATCTTGACTTTCTCTCCTCCAGCTTTTTGTATCAAAGACCCTCTGACATAGCAAGTGAAAGCTTTTCAATTACTTATTGTAGCGTGGGTCCATCTCGAAATTCTGCATACTCAGAATGGAGATTTTTGCCCCCATTCCTGTCTCCTCTTTCTCCATGTTTTTCAGTCACTGTTTTACTTCATTTGGATTCCTTATCGTTCAAACCACATTATTTGGGAGGATGAGCTATGGTTTGAATCGGATTGTCAGTTCTGATTTGGGAGGAAGGTTTATGAGACTCAACAGTGCTGTAGCTCATTGTTCAGTATTCCAAGAAATATCACTGCTCTGATTCTCAAGGTTTTCAAAATCTTACAAAGAATGTTGGACAGCTAATGTGTTTCAGCCATATTATTTCAGAACAAGTCTCTTTAGAGATTAGTGATGGCCCCCCACCCCTCCCCAAAGCTGACTTTGGCTATAATAAGGTTTATTTAAGTAAAATAAAGTCAGCTAACTGAAGATTAGCCTCCACATGCCTTTGCTATAATGCAAAATCTACAGTCACCCCGAAGTCAAAATTTGGCAAACTTTGCAATGTGGGGTGCCACACCGCTGACTTTTATTATTTTGGAAAGGGAATAAGTATGAGCCAGGTGCACAAAGAGAACTCTCTCTTTCTCTCTCTCTGCTCAAGAATTTTCTCCCTGGCAATCTACAGATGGAGTTAATATGGCCATCTTAAAATGAAAATATCCCATGGATAGGTTAAATATATTGCCTTTGATTAGGTAGCAAGCAGGCTGTTAGGGGTTAGAGCTGAGATTGGCACACTTTTTCTGTAATGATCCAGATAGTAAATATTTCAGTCTTTGTGGGCCAGATGGTCTCTGCTACAACTACTTAATTCTGCTTGTTGTAGTGTGAAAGCAGTCATAACACATAGCTGAATGGTCATGGCTGTGTTCCAATAAAACTTTATTTACAAAAACAAAGCAGTATGAATTTGGCCCACGTTCCATAGTCTGCTGACCCCTAGATTATAACGCTTAATTAGAGTAGAGCATAGGTTTCTTGGCAGAATTATTTCAACACAGCTAGGGATATCATGAAATTACTGGACAACTAAGAGACTGCCTTGAGGTAGGGTGGCTACTTTATAATTTTGCCATTGACCTTAGTGTCTTCATTCTACTCAGAGTCACCTCATCTGCTCCTTTTAGGCTGGAGGCTAAAACAGTAGAAACTGTGGATATGTCTTTTTCATTGATCTTGTTCTCATAATTCCCTTAGAAATAACAAGACCTGACATTTTTATACATTAGAATTTCTAGATGTCTTGCTGATAGCACATTTCATAAAGCACCTGGTGACCTTAAAAAAGATTTTTATAGGAGCAATTTAGAGTCGAATAAATAGAATTAATTTCAATGCATCTCACTCCATTGTATAATTTGGCACTTGGCCAAACATCATGTTCCATTGTTTTGTTCTGTTCGAAGCCTTTTTGAACTCATGTAAATAGTTTTGCACACGTACTAAGACATGTATTTGTTTATTATTTTATAACCTAATAACCATGTATAACTATTCTGTTTTTCCATTGAGGCCTAGGGGGGGAATATCCTTCAATGAGCACTTCCACATCTGTTTTCTCATTTAATATAATTTAATTATTTTTGCAGATGAATCATAGGGAAGATAAAGTTACTTGCCCAAGGTCACCCAGCTAGTTAAGAGTGCAGCCAAGCTTCCAAAACAGGTCTGTTTGACTCCAGAGGCTATGCGTTTTCCACTACATCACAATTGCCTACAGGAAGCTACTTGTAGCTCTTGGCGGGCTTTATCTTTTTCTTTTTTTTTAAATCCAAGCTGTTTTTAAGTAAATCATAGGAGAACTGAGTAACATAGTATTTAATTCTTCTCATATATTTTGGAAGTACATATTTTCAAAAGGAGATATGGTGGATGCTTTTGTTTAAACAACCATGGTTCTATGACTAGAATATTTCCAAATAAGGGTGACTTCCAAAAATTATTTGCTTTCTTGGCAGTCTTCATACATTCTTTGTGAATGCAACTAGATTTCCCATCTTCCTTGTTTAGGAAAGAATCATATGTTAATAACATTTTTTGAAAGGTGTGGCTTGGTGATATTCTTTTCAGATTTGAAATAACTAAACTTCCTGGCATCATAAGTTCAAATCATGGAGAAGCCAGCTCATTATAAGTTCGACGTTCTGAAATTGATTTTTGTTTGGGCATGGCTTTGTGTGGCCCTGAATGTGCATATGAGTTAGGGGTAAAAGTAACTGCCAAAATCTTAAGATACAGATATTTAAGCCTTTTCATCAGATATGGGATAAATTCCTTTCTGTTGGAATGTTTTGTTTTGTTTTTTTTTTCCTCTTGGGCAGAGCAAAAAACACCACAATGAATCACTGCATGATTAAAAAAAAAAAAAAAAAGGCGGGGCTGGGAGAATTGACCCATAAAATGGTTACAGCGTATATGACTCTCAGACCTCAATCAAAATATTGTTGTGCAAAAATATAACTACTTTCCCTCACATCTGTATTTCAGACATTGAGCATCAAGGGCTCAATGATGGGGGGCTTTTGGGGAAAAAAACCCCACTAACCTCAGTCCTCCTTAGGGTCTTCTCAAGGTTGTCAACATCACACTGTCAACCTCTTATGTGGGTGCCAAGGTGTTGGGGGGTAATCGGGGTGATAGCAGTGATGAGAGGATGGGTACATAGTTATCAATCAGAGGTCAATACAGGTTACTGCTAAGATGTCCACTCTCCTGGCCCATGTGTTTCCTTTGAGTCAGAGGTCTTTGGTTACCTTCCTACTGCCCTTGGGGCTCAGGAAACTTTGCCAGCTTTGCATGTAGACCTGCGTGCAGAGAATAGCTCACAGTCATTGCTTTCTAGGGTCTGGATGCTTTCCTGCTAGAAGTGCTATGAAATGAAGTAAAAGGTTCTTGGTTGCCTTCAAGAATCTCTTATGGTTTGACTTCATTCCTCTCCCCCCGGGTTGGAAGAATCCATTTCTAGCATGAAGAAAAGCCTTCTCCCTTTCTCTGTTTTAAAGGACCTCTATCCCTGTGGAATTTCTTCCTCTATGAGCTTAGACTTTTTGAATCCCCGAACTTGCAAGCTACTTCTGTATTTTGCTGAGGTGCCCTCCCTCTTTCCCTTCAGGCAACGAGAACGGAGCCAGCTACCTGCTTGGATGGAGGGAAGAGGAAGGGGAGAAAAAACTGAGAGCGAAGAGTTGAAGCCTCAAAATATTATCCGTTCACCTTATTCATTACAACCAATAAATTGCTTTTCTGTGAAGTTTTCCCAGTACTTGACACACTTGGCTTTGGAGAACAGAAAGAACTGTGGTATGGTGACTTTCATAAAAGCCGAGTCCTTAAAAGCCTCCCAGTGTTCTCATGTGGGGCCACGGTGCTGAACAAAGGGATGCTCTTGTGAGAGTTTTGACTTCTCTTCAAAAAAAAAAAAAAAAAAGATTTTATTTATTTATTTGAGAGAGAGAGAGAACACAAACGGAGAGGGAGGGGCAGAGGGAGAGGGGAAGCAGACTGCCTACTGAGCAGGGAGCCTGATGCGGGGCTTGATCCCAGGACTCTGGGATCATGACCCAAGCAGCTAAAGGCAGACGCTTCACTGACTGAATCACCCAGGCGCTCCTTGACTTCTCTTTCTCAGCATAGAACAGCTTTCTGGAAGCCGTCTTTGCTTGCCAATCTCAGCAGCTAGGCAATCCTCCCTCTGGGCTCTCCTCAAGTTCCCCCTTCCTATTGCTCCCTCCTGGCAATTCCGCAGCTCTAGGGAGCAACCAGCTCTCCCCTCAAGGTCTGCTGTGTGACTAAGGACCATGTCAACATGAGCTATGGAATCAATCATTTTCAGATGGATTTGGGGTTTTCTAATTATCATTGATACTGATTACAGAACAGTTGATTGCGCCACAACAAAGTACATAATTTTCAGACATAAGACCACCAAAATGGCCAGACATGCTGTACTGGAAGAAATACAGCTCAGAAACTGAGACTCAGGGAAGTTAAAGGGCTGGTCTAGGTTCAAACAGCAAGTTCATGAACGTGATTAAAAGCCACCCCTGAGAACCCTGCTAAGGGCAGGGTTGTGATAACATTCAAATACATTGCAAAAGACTCTCTGGCTGTTTGATGAGTCTAATAAAACAGTAGCACTGACTGATAAAACAACATCATATAATAATGGTCGGCATGGGTTCTAAACCCTGGCTGCCGAGTTCCTAAGCTAGTGTCACCACTTAGAAACTGTGAAACTGGGCCTTGTTACTTTTCCTCTCTGCGCCTCAGGGTCCTCATCTGTAAGGTGAGAATAATAATAGCACCTGCTTCATGGCTTGTTATGAAGTTTGAATGAATTAATATATGTAAAAGCACGGAGGATAGCACTTGCCTCATTGTGGGCATTTATATTGTTTGTTATTATGAAATTACCATTACTTCAGAATAATATCCCAGTGATGCATTCAGAGAAGATAAATGTGCATGTGAAGACTGAAGGACATCAGAACAAAGTCTGTAATCACCGCAGAACTGGGGTAATCACTTACTCACTTGTTAAACATCCAGGGAAATCATGGGTTCATTAGATGCTATAATAATTTTAATATCAGTGTGTCTGAAAGCTGTAACGTGACTTGGAAACTTTGTTTTTAATAATATATGATTATAATAGGTTTGAAAATGCTCATCTTTTATAATGTGTTAAGACAGTAAAATGATGGAGGGGACATAAATGCTATAACTAGCAACTGAAAACTAAAAATGAAAGCAACAATAAAATACCATGATTCCTCTATTGTCAATAACAAAAACATGTTTAAGTGTTGTTGAATATGTTTTGAAATGCTATTCTAGAGGTGCCTGGGCGATGCAGTTGGTTGGATGACTCAGTTGGGCGCCTCGGTTTCAGCTCAGGTCATGATCTCATGGGTCGTGAGATCGAGCCCCGTGATGGGCTCCATGCTCAGCAGAGTCTGTTTGAGTTACTCTCTCCCTCTCCCTCTGCTCCTCCCCACTTCACGCACGCTCTCTTTCTCTCAAAAGTAAATAAATAAAATCTTTTAAAAAATAAAATAAATAAGTAAATCTTAAAAAAGAAAAAGCAATGCTATTCTAATACATTGCTGCAGTTTGGAGAGTTAACTTGGGAAAAAAATATTCCAGGAAACAATATTTCTTAAAATGTTGGAAATTGTTTGTCTCTTTGACATCATAATCCCAATTCTAGAAATCTGTCTTAAGAAAACAAATGTGTAACCGAAATTAATATTTATCTATATAAATTCCATTTTAAGTTTAAATTAGGAATTAGAAGTAAGCTAAAAGCTCAACAATTGAATGGTAATAAATAATGATATACCCATATTAAGACATATCATGCAGGATTAGAAGTCATGCTTTTAATAAATGTTTAATGGCATGGAGGGGAGTGCTCACAATGTAATGTCAAGTGACTGAAATAGGATGAAGAGACCTGCATATACAGAATCTCAGAAATTGTGTTTAGTTGTATCTAGTAGAATGCTGACTATAGTAGGTTATTCAAATAGGGTTTTGTTTTTTCTCATATAACAAAAAAATGTGGAGATAGAATGTCCAAAGCTTGTGCCTTGTCTCCACAATGTCATCAATGTCCCAGGCTCCTTCTGTCTTTACATTTACTATCCTTGGCCTGTGGCTTTTGTCCTCAGGCTTGTCACCTCAAGGTCACAAGGTGGCTGCTCCATATCCAGCCTCACATGCTTGCTCCAGGCCAGAAAAAAAAAAAAAACAAAACAAAGAAATAGCAAGGGGAATCTGGTGCTCCCTATACGAAGCAAGTCAAATGTTGCTAGAAACCTTCAGTAAACTTTCCTTTACATCTCATTCATCCAGAACTCTGTCACACTATTACTCCTAACTTCAGAGACTGGGAAACACTGGTTTTTAGCTAGGAACATTGCTATACTGGACAGAATTGGATTTCTTCAGTAAGGAAGATGGAGAGAATGCATATTAGACTACTAACAGGATTTCTTATATCTGGTGCTACTATAGTTAAAAAAAAAAAAGTGTAACACAAACAGCTATCCCTTTATTCTCTTGCCCAGGTAAAAGACTGAAGCACTATATACCAAAATGTTAACAATGTTTATATTTTAGTGGTAGGATTCCAAGTGTTCTTAATCTTATTTATAATTTTCTGTACGGTTTCTGACTTGCAATGGCTTGACTTATGGTTTTTCTCCTTTATGATGATGCAAAAAGCATTATGCATTCAGTAGAAACCATATTTGGAGTTTTGAATTTTAATCTTTTCCCAGGCTAGCGATATGTGGTAGAATCCTCTCTTGTGATGTGATCTCAGGAGTATACAACTCATATCCTTATACCCATTCTGTACCCATACAACCATTCTGCTTTTCACTTTTGGTACAGTATTCAATGATTTACATGAAATAGTCAACACTATTATAAAACAGGCTTTATGTTAAATGATTTCCCCAACTGTAGGCTAATGGAAGTGTTTTGAGCACGTATAAGGTAGGTGTGGCTAAGCTATAATGTTTGGTAGGTTAGGTATATTAAATGCATTTTCAATTTATGATATTTTCAACTTATGATGGATTTGTTGGGACATAACCCCATTGTAAGTTGATGAAGACCTGTGTTCTGCAAGTTTTCTATAGTGAACATATCCTACTCTCGTAATCAGATTTTTAAAAAAAAGCAATTTTTAAACAAAAATTTACAGATATTTCATTTCTGCTGTGGTTATAATAGCAAACATTGAACAAACAACCCATATATTAATCAATTGAAGACTAAAGAATTATGATATGTTCATACCATGTGACATCATAAAAGCTTAAAAAATTAAATACATCTAAGTATACTGATGTAGAAAATGCTCATGATGTGAGATTTTAAAAAGTAAATTTCAGAACACTACAATCCCGTTTATTTTTTTAAAATACAGAGAAATCTGGACAAGGCAGAGGTATCCTTATAAACATTAAAGAGGCTCTCCAAGGCTATTTCCCAGCTATTAAGTTTTCTTGGGGAAGCAGTATTGAGGGAAGAAAATATTCTTTATTGTTTTTTAAATGAATACTTCTTGTATTTGAACTCCTTTTTACAACAAGGACATAATGTTTTATTATTCAGTCTAAATATATGAAAAATAAACAAAATATTTAAATTAGTCCACTAAAGGGTTGTGGCCTTTAAGTCTCCAAATTTCTGGTTTGGGGACAGGAACTTTTGTTCCTTTTGGGTAGAGTGAAGTATGAGATGTTGCCCTCCACAACTTCAGAACTGTGTTGTTGAATGATTGAGTTGATAGGACACATGGCTATCAGTGAGGAAAGGGGTCCGAGAGCCCAGCAGAGCTGGAAGGGTGGTAGCAGACCAAAAGATGGATTGCATTCTGGAGGGCAACTCCAAGCTTTAATCACTGTTAAGGCAAGCCTTCAGGGTGGAACAGTCAGATCCTTTTACTTGGTGGTCTTTGATTTCACAGGAATATTTGCTTTAGTTCTCGATTGCCAAAAATGCTCCTATTGTCGTTCTGCAAGCCGTTTACAGCCTTCTTTCCTGGGAGGTGGTGGCAGATGACATCTTGGAGCACAACGCACATGGTCCCTGTTCTCTTTCTGCAATCAGAGGGCCCACGATTACCCCCTTGGAATTACTGCAGCCTTAATGTACACGGCATGGGAAAGGCTTATGGCAAGGGGCAAATAGGACCGTGGCTCCAAAATGAATTTTTTTCCACTTGTGTCGTTTAAATATGCCGAAAACACTGAAGAATGCGAGACCACATTTTATGTATAAAAGCTCCTGTTGGGGGTGGTTGTGGAAAAAAATGTTTCAACTCAAAACACTGAACTTTTAGCATTTCTGCCAAACCAGCTCCCCCCCCCCCCCCCGCCCCGCTTTTGTAAGGCAACAAAGTAAAAACAAGCAGCTTCTACTCCCAAGACTGCACATTCTCCTTTTGGCAGCTCTGTGTGCTCTTTTGATTTATATGGTTTGTTTAATTAAAAGTATGAAGAATTTTCTTTCTCAAATTCTTTCCCACATTCTTTGATTCCCCATGTCTAGGCTTCAAGGATTTTTCCATCTGCTCCTTCTAATCACCCAGAGAAATCTAAAAGAGGCTCGCCTAACTTCTCTCTTTTGCCTGTTGTGGAGCCGACAATGTGAGAGTGAGAAAGTCTATTACTTGTTTCAGTTTCTGTTTTCTTCTCTGGCCACCTGAGAATCAGATACAAAAATTAACGAATATATATGTGAAGTGCTTGAGAAGTCATTAAAGATCTGGGCAGCGAAGTGTAAAGAGTTCTAATGTTACATTTGTACCTATTGTTTTGGATCTCATCTTGAGGGTTCTGGGGCTCTAGTTAATACTGAATAATAGTTAATAGTTAATACTGGCTTGCCTTTAAAGATTGATTGATTGATTGATTGATGTGAGAGGGAGAGAGAGCGAGCACACAGGGGGAGGGGCAGAGGGAAAGAGAGAGTGAGTCTTAAGCAGACTCTGTGCCAAGCGCAGAGCCTGACATGGGGCTCAATCTCACGACCCTGGGATCACGACCTGAGCCAAAACCAAGAGCTGGGCAGACAACCGACTGCACCACCCAGGCGCCCCAAAATGGCTTGCCTTTAGATTCAATAGTAGGTATGAAAAATTCACAACATGGGATGGGGGGTGGGGAGACACCAGCAATGGCTGGTGCTTCTCCTTCCCTCTTGCGGACTGTGCCAAAGGATCTGCCATTCTTTTACCACCACCTCAGAGAGGTCGGTGGGGTCATCCTAGTGGAGGTTCTTTACTGCTATCATCCCACATGGCCACAAACTCTGTCCTTAAGGCCACTGTCTAGACCCACCACATCCACTTTCTGGAAGAAAGGGTCCTCCTGCGTGGGGCAACCTTCCCTATCTGGAATGTGGGCAAGCAGGTGTAGAAGGTTGCTGTCTATTGTGATACGGATGAGAATAAGACCGGGAAGGCCTTCTACTGCTGGGGGCCTCCGAGGAAAGGCCCAAACCTGGGGTTCAGATCCTGCACTTCCCAGCAGCCGGGGTGCCCTTCATCATCTGTTAGACCTCTGGGAGTGGGGGGAGTGATTGAGGACATCCTTAGGCTCCTGCATCCACAAGGCGCGGGGACTTCCTTCACTCAAGCTGACAGACCCACAGCAGCTGCTCCCAGCCCCGGATGCGGACACTGCTCTGTGGCGAATCTGGTCTCCCCACCATTTGAGCAGGAGCTTTTCGGAACTTCCAGGCAGGATGCGTCCCTCCACAACATTCACCTCTTGATCTACAGTAGCCTCCCCCTTATCTGCAGGGGAATACATTCCAAGACCCCCAGTGGATACCCGAAACCCGGGATATTGCCTAACCCTAGACATCCTTTGTTTTTTCTTATACATACCTATGCTAAAGCTTAATTTATAAATTAGGCACAGTAAGAGATTAACAACCATAATAATAAATAGAACAATTATAATAATATACTGCAGTAAAAGTTCGGTGAATGTACTCCGTCTCTCAAAATATCTTACTGGACTGTACTCACCCTTCTGGGGATGGTGCGAGATGATAAAATGCCTACCTGATGAGATGAAGAGGCGGGAGGGACGTCGGCGTGGTGATGCAGCATTAGGCTACTAGTGACCTTTTGACGATATGTCAGAAGGAGGAGCATCCGCTGCCAGAGCACAGCTGATGGCGGGTGACTGAAGCTATGGAAATCGACTCCAGGGATGAGGGTCGACTGTGGGAAGGGCTCTGGTTCCCTGGACCTGGTGGAGAGGACAGTGGACATCTTGAGCGTGCAGCCCTGCAGGAGAGGATCCCTTCCCACCAGCAGGGCCGTGGATGTCAGAGCCCCACTGTGGGCCAACGCTGACCCTGGACACAGCCATCTGGTTATCTCGGACCGCAGACGCTGGTTGCGGACCTCAGGCACTCAAGGGGACTCTGTGCTAGTCTCTTTCATTTAAAATGGGAAACTGCTTCTTTCAGGAGGGAGGCACGTTTTAAGGCTTGAATGAAATAAAAGTTAATCTATAAATTTAAAAAAATTTTAACTTATGTATTTTAGTAAAATTAGCTTTGCGACCTTTTAAAAATATCATTTCATGAAATTTTCACCCATTGAAAACTAGCAATCTGCATTTTATGCTTCCTGAAAGAACAGCTCTATGAATGCCTTCATGGGTTGTCAAACAAATATACTTAGGAGATGAATTTATGGCAGCATTCAGGAAACGGGGCAAGCCAAGCTGTGAAATTGCATCCTGTGTCGTTTGGGATGCTGGGATGCCTGACTTGCTTACAACTGTTCTGGTAGGCTCTCTTCGGTACTGGTTGAGTAACCATCGCCCTTCTTGCTCTTTGTTGATTTCTGACATCTTTGAACAATTATCATTTTCAGGGTTTTGGAACAAAGGGGAAAATGCCTTGGCTCCAATATCCGTCCCTTTCAGAGCACTGAACATGTGATTGGAGAGTCTTGGTTTTCCTTGTTCCCCTGAGGACATAGGTATTGAAAAGAGAATTGGCTCAAGCTCACTGGTCTTACCCATCTGATATACGGTTGCTAATATGATATGATTGGCCAGACAGTTTGGGTATAATGTTGTGGCAGTGTGGCCACAGAATTTTAATTTCTTCCACAGGCTCTTTCGCTATTTTATTACTTTCCCCACTCGGGTCCATTTTTTTTTTTATTATTATTTATAAGGAAAAAAGTTACAGTCAGGTTATAGCTCTATGGCAGTGCCACATTAGCCATTTTGTGTTCAATTTTAATTTTTGACTGTCATGAAGTCTAAGATTTAAAGCGCTGATATGAATCATCCCAAGATGTTCTGCTTCTTAAGACAACATAATAGCCAGACCTTCAGGTTCCCAGTCCGGTTATTAACGTAATTCAACCAGCCAACCAGCCAAGCAGCGATCCAGTCCATTGCTCAGCCACTGAACCCCAACAAAAAGCTAATTTCTTCAGTTATAGCAATCTCGTTTAAAGGTTTATGATTTGCGTAATGCTCTTTTAACAGACTAGTTTTCCAGAGTGCATCTGGAAAGTGTGTCTGGAAAATGGAGATGCTATGGAAAACAGAGAAATAAACGTAGGGAAAAGGGGGATCATCTTCAGATGTGTTCACCATGTTTCCCTCCAGTTCTGTTTTTAGCATTTGACTACAGTCTGTTCAAGTCCACAGGCTATCATCATTCCTTCCATTCATCTCAAAGCAATTCATCATCATCTCCAAAGCGTGTTTTGATTTATCCCACTCATGGAAAGGATACACGCAAGGTTGGAGGTGAAATATTATCAGAGACTAGGGCTACAAAAATGAAATGCTTGGCTTTGTTCGTGGATGCTCCCCAAGTTTGATTGTGTACCTCCAGGTTTCTGCCACATGCCATTCTGTCCCTTTTGTACAAAAACACGCCTTGATTCCCTTGCACAACTGATTAATTCTTCAAAGGCCTCTGAGATTCAAATCAAGTGTCACTTCTAGAATGTCTTTCTTGACCTCTCCCCCAGGTAATAAATGATACAACAACTCCCATTTTTTAGTACTTCCTGTTAGCTAGAAAATGTCCCTTTTTTTTGAGAGAGAGAGAGAGCGAGAGAGGTGAGGAGAAGGGCAGAGGGAAAGGGAGAGAGAGAATCTTAAGCAGGCTCCACGCCCAGCATGGAGCCCGAGGCAGGCTCCATCTCACAAACCTGAGATCACGACTTGAGCTGAAATTCAAGAGTCCAACGCTTAACCGACTGCGCCATGGAGGTGCCCCCAGAAAATGTAATGTTTTGAAGTCATTATCCTTCAAGACTCTCCTTAGGTCATTGTTTTATTCTCACAACTACCTTATGAGACAGATATTAATGCAATCAACCCGAGAGAACTGCAGCTTAAAAATATTAAGCAACTTTCTTAAGACTACACAGTTAGTATATGGTAGAGGCAATATTTGATCCCAAGCTCTGTGGTCTGTACTTTAAGCTTTTATAGCATTGTTTTCCAAAGCATGGCCCATGAAGCACTGCTGCTATGGGAGATGATTTGAGATGGCGCAGGACATCTTTATATGAATACTTTTCTATTTATTCATTTTTGTGAAACAGGGAATAAGAAAACAATTCAATTCTCAGCATTTTGCCTAAGTTGCTCATATTTTTGTTTATTTATTTTTAAAGATTTAAAAAGAAATTGGGGGGGGCGCCTGCGTGGCTCAGTCTTTAAGCGTCTGCCTTCGGTTCAGGTCAGGATCCCAGGGTCCTGGGATCAAGCCCCGCATGGGGCTCCCTGCTCCGCGGGAAGCCTGCTTCTCCCTCTCCCACTCCCCCTGCTTGTGTTCCCTCTCTAGCTGTGTCTCTCTTTGTCAAATAAATAAATAAAATCTTAAAAAAAAATTTTTTTTAAGTAATCTCTATACCCAACATGGGGCTCAAACCTACAACCTCAAGATCAAGACTTGCACGCTCTGACTGAGCCAACCACTTCATATTTGTATTTAAAGGAATAAAACATTATATATACAGTTGAAGATCTCTTTGTTGATCTCCCCGGATCTCATTCCTTTTCAACCCTCCTTAGAGGTAGCCACTGTCCTAAATTGAGTGGATATCATTCCTTTACAAGTTTTTAAACTACTGCCAGGTACCTATTTATCAATATACAAGATGTAGCATTGTTTTGCTTGTCTTCCAGCTTTATATAAATAGCATACCATATGTGTTATTTTGCAACTTGTTTTGTTCACTCCACATTTTGTTATTGATACCTGTTTGATACACACGGGTTTTGTTCCTGCATTTCAAATGCTGTGGACCATTCCATTATATCAATATGTCAGATTTATTTAAACATTCTCCTCTTGATTCACATATAAATTTTTCCCACTGTTTCATATTGCAAATAATACTGCACTTAGCATTCTTGTGCATGGATGTCTCCTTGTGTACATGTGCTAGATTCTCTTTAGGATACGAACTAAGAAGCAGAATTGCCTGGGCATCTTCAAATTTACAAAATATTACCAAGTGGCTCTCCAAAATTTATCAGTTTACACACCCACCAGCAGTTTATAAGAATTTCCTTTTCTCAAAATCATTTCTTAGTTTTTGCTAACCTTGCAAGTAGGAAATGTTATTTCATAGGGGCTTTTTACTTGCATTTCCTGATATTAGGTTGAAGGTTGAAGTAAGGTTGAAGGTTGAAGATCTTCTCATAGGCTTATTGTCCATTTGGATTTCTTTGGTTTTGAGTTGCCCATTTTTCCTTTTAGAAATTATTTAAAAAGTTATATCCCATAAAATCCATTCTTTTTGATGTACAGTTTTATGAGTTTTGACAAATGCATGGAATTGCCTAATCACCACCAAAAACAAGATATAGGAGAGGATGCTCCTTTGTAGTCAATCCCTCTCTATCCAGGATCCCTGGAAACTTATTTTCCATACCAATAGTTTCATGTTATCCCAAATGTCACATAAATGGACCTATACAGTATGTATATTTTTAATGTTTGGCTTCTTTGACTGAGCATAATGTGTCTAAGATTCGTCCATGGGATGCATTTCTTTTTTTTTAATTTTTTTTTTAAGATTTTTTTATTATTTATTTATTTATTTGACACACAGAGAGAGATAGTGAGAGAGAGAGAGAGGGAGAGAGCACAAGCAGGAGGAGCGGCAGGCAGACGGAGAAGCAGGCTTCCTGCATGAGCAGGGAGCCCGATGTGGGGCTCGATCCCAGGACCCTGGGATCATGACCTGAGCCGAAGGCTGCGGTTTAACCAACTGAGCCACCCAGGTGCCCCCATGGGATGCATTTCAATAGTTCTTTTTTGGTGCCGAGTGGCATTCCATTGTATGGACCTACTGCACTGTTTATTTAGTGGAAGGATTGTTTCTGAATTTTGGCAATTATGAATGAAGCTGCTATGAAAGTTTGCATATAGGTTTTTGTGAAGCATAGATCTTTATTTCTTGTGGGGAAATACCCAAGAGGAGGATTGCTGGTCATATGGTGAATATATGTTTAACTTTATAGGAAACTGTCAAACTGTTTTCCAGTGTGGTGGTGCCATTTTGCATTCCCACCAGCAATGTATGAGAGGTCTAGTGGCTCAACATTCTCACCGGCACTTGGTATTATCAGAGACTTTTTTTGGGGGGTTGGCCATGGGTATATAGAAACATCTCAGTGTGGTTTTAATTTGGATTTAACTAATTACTAATGATGTTCAGCATTTTTTTTTCATGTGCATATTTGCTATCCATACATTTTCTTGGGTAAAGTGTCTGTTCAATCTTGTCCAATTTTTTAAATTGGGTCATGTGTTTCCCTATTACTGATAAAATAATATCGTTAATACAAGTCCTTTATCAGAAATGCGATTTGCAAATATTTTCTCCAAGTCTGTGGCTTTTTTTCTCATTATCTTAACAGTCATTCAAAGAGCAGATTTTGATGGCGTTCAATTTGCCAATATTTTCTTTTATGGATGGTACTTTTGGTGTCACATCTAAGCAAACTTTGCCTAACCTGAGGTTAAAAATATTTTCTCCAATCCTTTCTTTTAGAATTTTACTCTCTTAGGACTTATGTCTAAGTCTGTGTTTCATTTGAGCTCATTTTTAATAGGATGAATGATTTTTTTAAAGATTTATTTATTTGACAGAGAGAGACAGCAAAGTGAGAGAGAGCGTGAGCTGGGGGGGGGGGGGGAAGGGCAGAGAGCGAGGGAGAATGGCTCAGGTCATGGCTCTCCCCGCTGAGCAGGGAGCCTAATTCAGGGCTGGATCCCAGGACCCTAGGATCATGACCTGAGCCAAAATCCAAAGTCAGCAGCTTAACTGACTGAGCCACCCAGGTGCCCCACTCCCATATTCAATTTTTTAATGATTATCAATGTACTTAGTTTTTCTATTTTCTTTTTGATCAATTTTGGTTGGTAATTAATTTCTTTTTATCCTCACAACCTACTCTTCTTTTACTCTTCACCTGATAAGTAGCAAATTAATATATGTTTGTGTTTATTTTTATTCTTTTTAAATTTTATTTATTTATTTAATTGAGAGAGAGAGAGAGAGAGAGACAGTGAGAGAGGGAACACAAGCAGGGGGAGTGGGAGAGGGAGAAGCAGGCTTCCTGCTGAGCAGGGAGCCGGATGCGATGTGGGGCTCAATCCCAGGAGCCCGGGATCATGACCTGAGCCAAAGGCAGACGCCCAATGACTGAGCCACCCAGGTGCCCCCAAATAATGACAGTTTTATCTCCTTTTTTCCAATCCTTACATTTTTAATTAACTTATTTTTTCTTTATACCACTGGTCAGTGCTGACAATAAAATCTTAATGGTAGCAATGATAGTTGGGAATTATGATCTTGCGTCTGATCTTAAAGATGATAAATCTAAAGTTTCTCCATCATGGGCACCTGGCTGGCTCAGTCAGTGGAGCATGCAACTCTTGATCTCAGGGTTGTGAGTTTGAGCTCCATGCTGGGTGTGGACATAACTTAATAAAATCTTTCAAAAAAATTTAAAAAATAATTCTCCAATAGTTATAATATTGGTTTAAAAAATATATAACCTTTAACAGGTCAAGAAATTTTCCTTCTATTTCTGGTTTGCTAAAGAGTTTTTTTCTTTTTTCTTTCTTTTCTTCCTTCCTTTCTTTTTAGGGAAAACAGAGAAGGTAATAATATCTATCTTTTCTGTGTACTTAGGCTCCAGGAACTATGCTATGTACTTAAATGCATTGCTCCTTTTTATTATCACAGGTACCTTTAAGAAATAAATAATATTAATCTCCATTTTACCCATGAGGAAACAGAGCCTCAGAGAGGCTCAATTTTAATACATTATCCAAAGAATGATGGAAAGATGGTACTCAAACCTTGGTTAGGCTGCCTTCAAAGACAGAATTTTAATGAAATGCCAACATCAATGCATTATTTAGTACCTTCTGTATTAAGCCTTAATAATTCGCACTTACCTCTTTAGTCCCTTATTTACTTCTTTCTATTAACTCTGAGTATCTTTAAACTGAATCAGCATCCTCTCAGGGATGACCATGACTTCTGGTTTACTTGACCAACTTTATTTCTACTGCCCCCTGAGCTCCCCTTTCAACCTCTGACCTTTCCATCATTGAAGAAGCTCTAACTACCTGCACATTAATTGGAGAAGTAGTATTAAATCACCTTCTCAGTTAAATTTTTCTCACACTGGGCAGGTTTTACGATAAAAACCAAAGAATGTCAACAAGTCAGGATTTTTTTTTTGTTTTTGCTTAAAATCTATTTTAACATTTTAAAAGCTTTTTACTTTAGAATAATTATACGTTAACAAAAAGTTAAAAAAAAAAACGTACAGAGAGATCTTCTGTACACTTCACCCAGTCTCCCCCAATGGTATCATTGTGTATAACTATAGTACAGTATTAGGGTGCCTGGGTGGCTTAGTTGGTTAAGTGTCTGCCTTTGGCTCAGGTCATGATCCCAGGGTCCTGGGATCGAGACCCACGTCAGGTTCCCAGCTCTGTGGGGAGCCTACTTCTCCCTCTGCCTCTGCCTCTGCCCCGCCCCTGTCTCTCATGAATAAAATCTCTTAAAAAAAAAATAAAACGATAGTACAATATCAAACCAGGAAATTGTGTAAAGGTCACAGAGATTATTCAGATTTCACCAGTTTTCCATGCAGTCGTGTGTGTGTGTGCACGTGTGTGTGTAGCTCTATGCAACTACATCACATGTGTAGATTTACATGACCACCACAACAGTCAAGATACAGAACCATTCCCAGAGCCCCTCATGGTACCCCTTATAGCCACATCCACCCCCTGCACCCCTATTCCTTATCCCTACCAATCACTAATCTGATCTTTATTTCTAATTTTGTTATCTCAATAATATTATTTAAATGGGATCCTACAGTATGTGACCTTTTGGATTGACATTTTTCACTCAGCATAATTCCCTGGAGACTCATCCAGGCATGAACAATATTTTGAATGAACAATAATTCATTTCTTTTCTTTCTTTCTTTTTTTTTTTAGAGGGAAAGAGTGGGGAGAGGCAGAGGGAGAGGGAGAGAGAGAATCTTAAGCAGGGTCCATGCTCAGTAGGGAGCCCCATGTGGGGCTCGATCTCATGACCCTGAGATCATGACCTGAGCCAAAATTAAGAATCAGAAGCTTAACCAACTGTGCCACCCAGGAGCCCCAAGAGTTAATTTCTTTTTACTGTTGAGTGTCATTTCATGGTATGGATGTGCCACAGTTGGTTTAACCATTCATCTACAGAAGGGTATCTGGATTGTTGCCAGTTTTTAGCTAACACAAAGAAAACTGCTGTAACTATTAACACATGTTTTTATGTGAATGTAAATTATTTCTCTGGGAAAAATGACTGAGTTCAATTTTGGATGTTTTTTGTCTGTGGACAAGGTAACTGTGTTGCACAACTCCAAGAGGCAATATTTATATGGTTGTCTATATAAATGGCTCCCCTCACTTTGGAGTTGCATAGTACTCGGTCTGCACAACCATATACAATAATCTTGCCTCTGGACACCCAGGTAGAAATGTCCAAAAGACAACTGGATATAAGTTTGGTATTTGGGAAGAAGGATGCCTGGGTAATGCTGGCATAGGGTTACATGGTTAGAGGTGGAGAATACATAGAAATGTACATTGAGAAAGAAACGCATGCTGTGAATAGAAACAACACTCAGTTGTAATCAAATGTATGATTCAGTTGGATTCCTTCCATACACCTATACTCAAATATTACAAATATTTGTTTTATAGTAGTGAGGCTATTCTCTATCTCATTCTGTACATAATGTTGCATACAATATCACCTGTACTGAATCTTTTATAGCTTAATTATGGATTCCTCACTTCCCTAAAAACCAGATGATTCTAGGGGCGCCTGGGTGGCTCAGTCGTTGGGTGTCTGCCTTCGGCTCAGGTCATGATCCCAGCGTCCTGGGATTGAGCCCCACATCGGGCTCCCTGCTCAGCAGGAAGCCTGCTTCTCCCTCTCCCACTCCCCGTGCTTGTGTTCCCTCTCTTGCTGTGTCTCTCTCTGTCAAATAAATAAATAAAATCTTAAAATCAACAACAACAACAAAAACCCAGATGATTCTAAAATTAGTGAAAACTTAATATGTCTACAGGTCGATTTGGTTGAAAAATGACAAAAAGAAATGTATTGCCCAACAAATGCATCCAAAAGTTTTACAAGAAGAGATTAGGTTATAAAAATGGGCAAAGATTCAGAGGTCTTTATCTTCTTTAGTTAAAATGAGGAACCCCTCCTAAATTATGTTTGTTCTTATGTATTCATTCTGCACATTGCTGTCATGAATCTTTCTGGTTGATGGCTAGTCTCTTTTAAACACGTTTTATCTCTTGAGACGATGTCAGATTGAGAATGAATTATGACACAAAAATTGAACCTTACTCTTAAGAGGACCACTTTTGCTACTTTTGAATTAATCCAACTGATTTTTGTGAACTCTTCCTAGAGGCTACATGGTGTGACTAAATAACTTGACAATTTGAACAGAACAGATATTTCTGAATCCATATTTTTTAATGAGTGTTGACCTTCAGTGTCAAAGTGTGATTCTCTTGGAAGATTTGTTTACCCATCTACTCCTTAATTCATGAAATCTTTAGGTATTGAGCCAGTGTATAAATCAGGCATAGAAATAAACTTGTTATGTTATAAACATAACTTACTTCTGCTCAAATTGTATTACCCAGTTTAATCACATTTACTTTTTTTTTTTTTTTTTTGAGAGAGAGAGTATATGTGAGCTGGGGGGAAGGGGTAGAGGGGAGAGAATCTTAAGCAGGCTCCATGCTCAGCATGGAGCTGGACACGGAGCTTCGTCCCACAACCCTGGGATAATGACCTGAGCCAAAATCAAGACTCAGATGCTTAACTGACTGAGCCACTCAGGCACCCCCAGTTTAATCACATTTAAATCAATAAAATGATTTTTACCAGATTCCAAAAATTAATCCTCCCTCAAAGAACTAAAACTTACCACCATTGAGAAGAATCAAACTAATGATCTATAGACTCTGTAGATATTTTTGAAGACAAATCCCACAAAATTTTGAAATGAGTATAACAGAGTTGGTCAAGATGGTATCTTTAAAGGACTGTTATGTGTATAAATCAATTCAGTTACATTATTTGATTGTAATAGTTATATGCTCTTGTGGAAAGAACATGGATTATGTATCAGGCATACCTGATTTCAATTACTGATTTTACTTCTTAAATAGATCTATGACGATGGGCCATTTGTTTATTTTGTTTTTTTTTTTATTTACAGATTTTCCCCCAAGTTTTTATTCTGGTGAAATACCCATAACATAAAATTTACTATCTTAATCATTTATAAGTGTACCGTCAGTCATATTATGTACATTTATATTGTGTGTAACCATACCACCATCCATCTATAGAACTCTTTTCATCTTGTAAAACTGAAATCCATACCCATTAAACAATAGTTCCCCATGACTCTCTCCCCCAAGCCTCTGGTAACCACCATTCTACTCTCTGTTATGAGTTTGGTTCCCCACCCCCCAGATTCCACATATAAGTGAGATCATGCAATATTTGTCTTTCTCTGTCTGGCTTATTTCTCTTAGCATAATGTCCTCTAGATTCATCCATGTTGTCAAAAATGACAGGATTTTCTCCCTTTTAAAGGCTGAATAGGGGTGCCTGGGTGGCTCAGTCGGTTAAGCGGCTGCCTTCAGCTCAGGTCATGATCCCAGGATCCTGGGAACGAGCCCTGCATCGGGCTCCTTGCTCAGCGGAGAGCCTGCTTCTCCCTCTCCCTCTGCCTGCCTGCCGCTCCCCCGCTTGTGCTCTCTATCTCCGTGTGTCAAATAAATAAATAAAATCTTTAAAAAAAAAAGGCTGAATAATATTCCATTACACACACACACACACACACACACACGCATTTGCTTTATCCACTTGTCCATTGATGGACACGTAGGTTGCTTCTATACCTTGCATATTGTGAATAATGCTGCAGTGAACATGGGAGTAAAGATTATTTCTTTGAGATAGTGGTTTTATTTCTTTTGGATAAATATTCAGACGGGGAATTGCTGGATCATATGGTAGTTCTAGTTTTAATTTTTGAGGAATCTCCATACTGTTTTTCATAATGGCTGCACCAATTCAATGGCTGCACGAATTCAGATTCCCACAACCAGTGTATTTCATTGTATGTTCACTGGGCCACTTGTTTATCATCTCTAAGACTGTTTCATCAACTGTAAAAAGGTATATGATAATAATACCCACATCATAAATGTTTTGTGAGAATCAAATGAATGAAAAGTATTTACTTATTTATTTTTAAAAGATCTTATTTATTTGAGAGAGAGAGCAAGTGAGAGAACACAAGCAGGGGTGGGGAGGGGCAGAGGGAGAGGGAGAAGCAGGCTCCCCACTGAGCAGGGAGCCCGACACATGGGGCTTGATCCCAGGACCCCAAGATCATGACCTGAACTGAAGGCAGACGTTTAACTGACTGAGCCACCTAGGCGGCCCCAAAAGTATTTAGGATAGTGCTAAATATGCACCATTTGAATACCAGATTATTGTGAAGCACTCCTATCCGAGAGTCAGTCTGCTCCTGGAGACTTTCCGCTGATGCCAAGAACAGCTTCCTTTAAGATAGAAGCCCAGGCAAGGTGAGAATTATTACACAGTAACTTAGGCCTTATGAATGGTTCTTGGGAATGATGAAGGCTAAGTGTCATCCACGCAACCAGGTAAAATTCAATCCCTCATAATTTGGCAAGTGAAGAAACTTAATCTCATTTTGTATTTCATTCCAAAATGTGATTCTGAAGAAATATTTATATTGCTAATGAAGACAGGTACTATCTAAATCTCATTCACTAAATTATCATGGAATGGGGTCACTGCTTAGAATTCTGATTAACCCACCAGGTCAGTCAATTTCCTCTGCCTGATTTATAATGGTAAATACCCCATGAAAGGTTTCTTCTGGCAATGGCCTTCCTCATTTATAATGTCTTCTACAATCAAAGAGGTAATACCTCATTGTGTGTATGAACTTGATACTATGTGGTCAGCCCAAGCCTTTCTACTTAAGCAGTCTTCTTTCTGCATGGAAGGTCAGGAGACAAGTGCGCAGGAGACTTGTGAGACCTCACTTCAGAAGGGTTATTAATCTCTGCAGAATCGCTTATTGGACCGCATTCTTCTGCACTGCTTTGTTAGAGGGAGAGACAGAGACAGACAAAGAGGGAGAAAAGTGAGAGAGTGTGAGAGAGAGAGAGAGAAAGGGTTATACGAAGATGGGAAAATGGGAGTTGACATAGGAAAGAACCCAAATCACTATCATTGCCAGAAGTTTAAGTGAATGGTTTATAACCTTTGGGGGTCAAGGTCTTTCTCTAAGAGTCCATGGAAGCTATGGTTCTTCTCCCCAGAAATATGCTTGTGTAGACATCCACAGGAAATTTCACATCCCATTTCAAAGTGTTCTTGTACATCATGAAGTACATCCTTAAGCCCCAGGTCAGTCAGTAGTCTATAATAATGACCTCCACATCATGAAATTCCATCACGCCATCTGCAATTCATGTGACAAGGATTTGAGCATCATTTTGCAAAGATGTCTGAGACCTTAGAGTTGACTGATTTCCTAGTGTCCCACTTGGGAACTTCTTCTGTCCCCACTTTCTCTGGATGGGCTCAGCCATTTCCCAAGCTTCACCTGCCCCTTCTAAGAAAGGTTAACTTTATCTCCTCTCCATTTGGAAAAACTCATGAAAGTTACAAAACCTCTATCCAGAAACACGCACATATATGTATATCCTCTCAATTTCACACTTAATGTTCAAGGTACTCATGTGCTACTTACAGTCCATCTATAGACCCAAGATTCTAAACCCCTACCTTACAGGGAATCTGGTCTCCATGTACGAAGTGGTTTCAGGCATTTGGCATTTCTATTTGGTTCTTAAATTGATTATAGTGGTTAATAGAATCAGAGCTTGAGGTTTTTTTTTTTAAAAAAACTATATAATCTGGCCTTAGATCGTCCTGCTTTTAACCTCATTATGGAAATCTTGCTCAAATCCCCTATGACAAAGATGTTGATGGCTCACAAAGAACTCTGCAGAGCCCAGTCTGGTTTCCTAGACTCTGCTATGGCCCATTGCAGCACAGGGAATGAGCAGCCAGGTACAGGCCTTGGTCTACTGTGCTCAGTTAGGGACTAAGCCAATTTGTTTTATTACTATACTAAACTATGAAGGAAACTTAGTCACCTTCCACTTACTATAGTATCTTCTGGGTTAATCAGTCCTTTTGGATACTTCTCAGGGTTTCAGAGTTTCAACCCTCCCATCTCTATGTCCTTCCTCCTCGGGATGTGACAGAGAGGGAGGAGCCATTTGACGTGGGCATCTTTGTGTGGTTCTTCATTGGTCTCTATACTAATATACTCAGTAATGCTCCCACTCCTTCAACACTGGGCACCCGGCTGGCACCTAATCAGAAATCCAGGGCTTGTGAAATATGGGGTCTATGCTCTCAGCCCATTTAAGCCCAGGGTTGTTCACCACCTTGCTGTCAAGGCCCCTGTCTGCCTTTCGGATCTTCTGGATGTCAGCCACATTCTCCATGTGGTCACTTTGCTCCTCACTTGTGGCCCCATGGCAGGTCTGTTGGCTCTCCATGCAGCTATTTTCTGTGTCTTCCACTGGCAACATGTGGAAACTTCTAGATCAGCCTATGCCAAGTAGGAGCTGAGGAAGTCTTGGCTTCCTCTCTCTGCCTAGATACGCCTTGTATCCATCTCTCTTCTGTTATGATCACCCTTTGTTAGTGAGGGAGAATTCAGAAAGGCGATGTCTCAGAGTTCCATAGACCAAATTGGGCACAATTCCACCCTGTTTTCAATCCCCACCCAACACTTGGTTGTAAAATGTTTGTCAGAACTTCACTCAACCCCTCAGGTTTCATCCTTATGATGGTGGAGTGGATGGAGGAGGGAGGAACACTGCTATCTAGCCTCTTACTTTTCCTTCTTTCTCTCATCTCTCAGAATGTTTCACTTTTTTTTAGAGTTTTTATTTAATTCCAGTTAGTTAACGTACAGTCTACTATTTATTTCAGGTGTACAACATAGTGATTAGAATGTTCCACTTTTTTCCCTGGACAGTATACCCTTCACTTGTATCTTGTCCTGAGTTTTCACAATCTAGTAAATCTTGAAAATGCCAGTCAGCCAGGCCTGCCTCTCAAAAAAAGGGTGGGGGCGACTGGGTGGCTCAGTTGGTTGGGTGTTCGACTCTTGATTTCGGCTCAGGTCATGATCTCGGGGTCATGGGATCGAGCCCTGCATCGGGCTCTGTGCTCAGTGCAGAGTCTGCTTGTCCCTCTCCTTCTGCTCCTCCCCCTGCTTGTGCTCTCTCTCTCTCTCTCTCTCGCTCTAAAATAAATAGGTAAAATTTTTATAAAAAAAAAAGAAAAACAAACAAAAAAACCCCAGCTTCATTGAGATGTAATTTACATGTCATGAAATTTATCTATTTTAAATGCAGAGTCCGATGACTTTTTAGTAAATTCATAGAGTTGTGTAACTGTCACCATATTTCCAGTTTTAGAACACTTCCATTATCCCAATAAAATTGTTCATGCTCATTTACAGTTAAACTGCCTTCTCACCCCAAGGCCCAGGTAACCAATCTGCTTTCTGTCTATGGATTTGCCCATTCTGGACATTTCATATCAAGTTAATCATATAACATGTGGCATTTGGTATCTGGCTGCTTTTATTTAGCATGTTGTTTTTGAGGTTAGCCCATGTTTCATGGATCATGACTTCACTTCTTTTTGAGGCTGAGTAATAGTCCATTGGACGAATATACCACATTTAATTTATTTGTTGGTAGAAATTGGGCATGTTTCCACTTTTGGGTTATTGTGAATAGTGCTGCTTTGAAAATTCATGTACAGGTTTTTGTCTGAATATCCGTTTTCAAGTCTTCGGGGTCTAAACCTAGAAATGGAATTGCTGAGTCATATGGTAATTATATTTATCTTTTTGCGGAAACACCAAACTTTTTCCACAGCAGTCACACCATTTTACATTCCCACCAGCAATGTATGGAGGTTCCAGTTTTTCCACATCTGTATTGACACTTGTTATAGCCATTCCAGTGGGCGTGACAGGCTTGCTTCTTGCTACATAAAAGAAATCTGGGGGAGGGGCGCCTGGGGGGGGGCTCAGTCAGTTAAGCATCCAACTCTTGATTTCTGCTCAGGGCATGATCTCAGGGTCGTGGGATCGAGCCCTGCTTTGGGCTCCATGCTCAGTGTGGAGTCTGCTTCAGATTCTATTTCCCTCTCCCTCAGGCACCCCTCAAAAAATATTTCTTGAAATAATAACTGATTTTATTCAATATGAGTGTAGTCACATGCCCAGGGAAATTAGATCACTGGCCAGAGAAATTAGAATCAAGAGGGTAAGGAAGGGAACTAAGTGTGAAGCAAGGAGTGAGGCAAAGTCTCCCACAGAGCTCCTTCCTCTTAGGCGTCATCCTATAGACTGGCTGCTAAAGTCTACAGAGCTGTGGAAATAGGAAAAGGAACAATAGATTTCCAGTTACATGAGGCCAACTCAGGGAATCTGGCCCACACTAGAGGTCACTTTTCCTTTGGCTTACCCTCAAAGTAGATCAGCTGTCCGAAGGACCCAAATGAGATAAAGGTACCGGGGTCGACTTGGCTGCCCACGGCCTCCCACGCATCTCTCAGAGACTTGCCGTAAGTTCTACAGATTAGCCATCCCGCACAGAGGGAAATACCCATCGGTTTGGGGAGTTGTGAACTTTGGGCTTGCTATATTTTATATCCTTTCTGCCCCCATATTCAGCACCCAGCTCACCAGCTCATACTATGAGAGCAGGCCATAATTCCCCTATTCAGGTGGTCCTATAACCCAGGCTCAGTTTCTGTGCTGAGGCCTTGGACTTCTTGCTGGGCCAGCACTGGGACAGTCTCTGCTGTGCCTGTACCCCAGACCTAGGAGTTTTCATTCTGATCCTCACTGGGGCCTCCTTGGATCATGTCCAGCGATGGCCAGGCACAGCAGGCACAGCTGATACGTGATACCATATTGGCACAAGCAACAAAAGGGAGGCAACATGGTCTCAAAGCATATAAAGAATAGGGTTAACAGGCAGGAGCCAACATTGGTGAAACATAGCATAAAGCTGTAAACATGGTGGCTCGAGGGAGAAGTGTCCCGGTGCAAGATGAAAAGGTGGAAAAAGCTAGTCAGAGTTCTTGCCTATTGTCTGTGGGGGAAGATGATGCTAAAAGTCTTTGGTTCGTGGGAATAAAGGCATCAGAAAATGAGAGGACCATCTGGAGTTTGGGGAGTTTTTCTTTTTTTAAAAAGAAATATTTAATTTATTTATTAGAGAAAGAGAGAAAGCACAAGCGGTGGGGCAGAGGGAGAGGGACAAGCAGACTCCCTACTGAGCAAGGAGTCAGACATGGGGCTCGATCCCAGGACCCTGAGATCATGACCTGAGCTGAAGGCAGACACTTAAACCGACTGCGGCACCCAGGCGCCCCTGTGTGATGATCCTTCTAATGAGCTCTCCTCAGCTATTTATCTCACAGTCACTTTTTAAGAATTCACAATAAATATTTATCTTTCATCAAAATATCCCCTTAAACACATATGGTCAGCTCTTTCTTCCTATTTATCTACATCATTTTGCCGCATGTAAAATTCAAGAACATTCCAATATCTGGCATGAGCATGAGTGGCACACCTTCAAATAACCTTTCTGTACCTTAGAGATTGGGTCAAAGAGTACAGGCTTGTGACTCCTTTCTATTCTCCCTGCCCCCAGCTTACTTGAGGGTCTCACCACATTCACCTGGGCTTTTTATAATCTCCAGATTTCAGCTCTGATCATGATACTGCCCACTCAAACCCTCACTCACTGTGGCTTTATAGTGGAGACATTCAATAAATAAGAGTTGAAATGAAAGAATATTCAATATAAAATTAAACAGAAGTATATCCTCCATTGTCATGTGAATAATTCCATTTTCCAAATCAGTGAAAGAATGTATCATTTGAAGGCATATTTTATTTATTTAGTTGCTTTAAAAAAATACTGAGCCACCCAGGCGCCCCCTGGAGAGTTTTTCATTAAGAAATTATTAAGACTGATCAAGAAAGTTCTGGTATCAGTTCTCTGTTCATGGCATGGCTCCTTTTTACAGCGTCAGGTCTGCCAGTGACGACCTTTGGCATGACCCTCAGAAATTACAGTCAGAAGGCAGACTGCCACCAGAGAAAGAAAGGTTGGGCATCATCAATACAGAATTATTTGAGACTTTTGAGTTTTAGTGCTTTAATTTTAAGTAGAGGATAGTAACTGGAGGCTAGCTTCCAACCCGCCAGTCCATGTAGCAACACAGGCTCAGAAAATGTCACACAAGAACCTTGCAGCCGATATTATGAGAGGAAAAAAATACAGAGCAAGTTAATGGCCATAAAGAATTTACGGGATCCTATTAAAACAGTGAAGTTATGAGGGTCAAGAACAAAAAATAATCACAATTTGAGGGATGAAAGAGTTGAGCACCTGAATGGGTGACTCACATTCTAGAAAAGTGGTAAATGAAATAGAGGATGAAAGTGAGTACTGCAGAGCTGCAGAGTATTGACTTCATAAGGAATTTATAAATATTCCCTGTGGGCTTATAATTGACTTTGCTGATGGGAAATTTATAAATAGAAATGCATATAATAAAGGAAAAGCTGCCTGTTCTTTAGTCATAGTTCTAAGCAGTGAACAAAAAACTGCAGAAATGATTTTAAGCCAATGGTCCCATGAAAACACTATCAAAGTTGGGAGGTGAAGGGGCGCCTGGGTGGCTCAGTTGGTTAAGCATCCGACTCTTTGATTTCGGCTCCGGTCATGATCTCAGGGTCTCCCTGCTCTGTGGGGAGTCTGCTTCTCCCTCTCCCTCTACCCCTCCCCCTGCTCGTGCGAGCTCTCTCTCTCTCTCTCAAATGAAGAAACAAAATCTTTTAAAATAAGTTGTGGGTTGAAGCTGGTTATATTGACGTTATCAGTTTCCTCCCTATTTTCCTATGAGTTAGTGGTGCCCAAAGAGGCATAAGGGGGCAGTGGGAGCAAGGGGGCTCCTCTAGACACCTTAGCGGGGAAGATCCTGTCCCTCAGATTAATTTCATATGCAGAACCAGCTCCAAATCAAACAGACAGAATGTACTGAAATGCAGAGAAAATTCTCAAGCAGCAATAAAAAAATAATGAGAGTAATTTTTTGAAACGACACTGGATTCATCAACAACAGTATGGTGTGTGGGAAGAACATTGGCCTAGGACTCTGTGCCAGTTCTATTCCTCAATCTGCCTCTGCCATGCACAGCAGACAATCAACATATGACACCCCCTCCTGAGCCTAAATGGCCATGACAAGATCAAAATAAGGAAAAACCTATGTTCCTACAGAATCCAGGGAAGGGAGCTATCCACATGATAAAGACTTTGCATGATTCCTGTCCCCATATCTTATTTGTTGCCTTGTGAGATTACAGGTGAAGTGACCCTATTTCCACTTTATGAGAAATCTTCTACTACTATCCCCTTTTCTCTCCAGTTTCCTGTGATCTTCTGACTCATTCCCACCCCCGTTTCGACTCCAGTTTCTCACATCTTAATAAACACTGTTGGGACCCCACAGGTCCCTCCTCATCACTGTAATGTTCATTAGGGGAAAAAGAAGATAAATGAGGTTAAGCAAGAACCTTGTGGTCCTGAGTTTGCATATTATACTGAAAAGTTCTTATTATCCAAACTGAAGAACCGAATAAAGCAAAGACTTCCTATTTCTTTGTTATACTTCCAAGATCCCAACAGGAAACAGAGAATAATGGATACGTTTGAAACCAATGAGAGCAGTGTCAAAGTTGGGAGGTGAAACTGGTTAGATTAGCACCATCCTTCATTTCTTCTGTATTTTCCCACATTTCTTTGGCTGCTCACTCTATCTTCCTTTTGCCCTGTGATTAAGAATTGTGTGGTTCACAGCAAGCATCATCCTCAATGGGGAAAAACTGAGAGCTTTCCCCCAAAGGTCAGAACAAGACAAGGATGTCCGCTGTCACCACTTTTATTCAACATAGTACTGGAAGTCCTAGCCACAGCAACCACACAAAAGGAAATAAAAGGCATCCAAGTTGGTAAGGAAAAAGTAAAACTTTCACTATTTGCAGATGACATGATTACTCAGTGTAGAAAACCCCAAAGACTCCACCAACAAACTACTAGATCTGATAAATGAATTCAGTAAAGTCGCGGGATAAAAAAATCAATATACATAAGAGTTGCATTTCTATACACTAATAATGAAGCAGCAGAAAGAGAAACTAAGAAAACAATTCCATTTACAGTTGCATCAAAAATAATAACATACCTAGGAATAAACCTAACCAAAGAGGTGAGAGACCTATACTCTAAAAACTATAAAACACTGGTGAAGGAAATTGAAGAAGACACAAAGAAATGGAAAGACATTACATGCTCATGAATTGGAAGAACAAATATGGTTACAATGTCTATACTACCCAAAGCAATCTACACATTTAATGCAATCCCTATTAAAATACCAACAGCATTTTTCACAGAACTGGAACAAACAATCCTAAAATTTGTATGGAACCACAGAAGACCCTGAATAACCAAAGCAATTCTGAAAAAGAAGAACAAAACTGGAGGTATCACAATTCTGGATTTCAAGTTCTATCATAAAGCTGTAGTCATCAACACAGTATGGTCTGGCATAAAATGGACATGTAGATCAATAGAACAGAATAGAAAACCGAGAAATGAACTCATAATTATATGGTCAATTAATCTTTGATAAAGTAGGAAAGAATATCCAATGGGAAAAAGACAGTCTCTTCAACAAATGGTGCCGGGAAAACTGGACAGCAATATGCAAAAGGATGAAACAGGACCACTTTCTTTTACCATACACAAAAGTAAGATTAAAGACCTAAATGTGAGACCTGAAACCATAAAAATCCTGGAAGAGAGCACAGGCAGTAATTTCTCTGACATCGGCCATAGCAACGTTTTTCTAGATATGTCTCCTGAAGCACAGGGGAAAAAAAAGCAAAAATGAACTACTGGGACCTCATCAAAATAAAAAAGCGTCTGCACGGTGACGGAAACAATCAGCAAAACGAAAAGGCAACTCACTGAGTGTGAGACAATATTTGCAAAGGACATATCTGATAAAAGGTTAGTAGCCAAAATATATAAAGAACTGATACCACTCAATACCTAAAATATAAATAATCCAATTAAAAAATGGGCAGAAGACATGAACAGACATTTTCCCAAAGAAGACATACGGATGGGGCACCTGGGTGGCTCAGTCAGTTAAGCATCTGCCTTCGGCTCAAGTCATGTCCCCAGGGTCCTGGGATCCAGCCCCGTGTCAGGCTCCCTGCTGAGCCAGGAGTCAGCTCCCTCCTGTTCATGATCTCTCTCTCTCTCCCTCTGTTGCTCTCTCTCTCAAATAAATAAGTAAAATCTTAAAAAAAAGAGAGAAGATACACAGATGGCCAACAGACACATGAAAAGATGCTCAACATCACTCATCATCAGGGAAATGCAAATCAAAACTATAACGAGATATCACCTCACACCTGTCAGAATGACTAAAATCAAAGCTCAATTAAAAACAAGTGTTGGCGAGGAGGTAGAGAAAAAGGAACCCTCTTGCACTGTTGGTGGGAATGCCACTGTGGGAAACAGTATGGATGCTCCTCAGCCACTGTGGGAAACAGTATGGATGCTCCTCAAAAAGTTAAAAATAGATCTACCCTCTGATCTAGCAATCACACTACTAGCACACACACACTACTATTTACCCAAAGGCTACAAAAATACTAATTCAAAGGGATACATGCACCCCCATGTTTATAGCAGCATTATCTACAAGAGTTAAGATATGGAAACAGCCCAAGTGACCATTGACTAATAAATGGATAAAGAAGATGCGGTGTATATACACAATAGAATATTATTCAGCCATAAGAAATAATGAAATCCTGCCGTTTGCAATGACACAGATGGAGCTAGAGAGTATAATACTAAGCAATATAAGTCAGTCAGAGAAAGACAAATACCATATGATTTCATTCATATATGCAATTTAAGAAACAAACAAAAATATGAGCCAAGGAAAGAGAGAGAGAGAGAGAGAGAGAGAGAGAGAGAGAGCGATCAAGAAACAGAATCTTAACTACAGAGAACAAACTGATGTTTACCAGAGGGGAGGGAGGTAGGGGTTGGGTGAAACAGGCGTTGGGGATTAAGGAGGAGGGCACTTGTGATGAGCACAGGGTGACGTATGGAATTGTTGAATCACTCTATTGTACACTGAAAACTAATTTTAATATAACACTATATGTTAACTATACTGGAATTTATAATTAAACTAAATTAAAAAAATAATTGTATGGTTCATGTACTGTAAAATAATTAGACCCATTTTCCCATGTGACAAATAAATTCACTAAGGCATTTTTACATTTTGCTTGGAGGTCATATTTGTACAACAAAAAAAACCTGGAATGGTTCCCAAAGTATCAATCTGTTCGTCTGTGCCAAGTACGATAGCAGAATAAACATAACCAAAGTAGTCAAAAAGAGCCAATCTGAGGGTAGCATAGAGGCCTGTCCTGGTTGTGGAGACTAACAGATAACTGTAAATCCACACTTCTACTTAGAAATCAAAAGTATGGGTTATGTCTAGACATTTGGTTTCTGGAATATCCAAACTAGGTCTTTAATAATAGACACTCTAAATCTTTAGGTCATGTTATCTTCATCCTCAAGTGTCACTGAGTTACAGGCAATGCATATTTTTCATAATTGACCACATTTGAAAATCCTGGCACAGAGCAGATAACCTATTTTCCTGTTGATGAAAGGCCAGGTATAACACTTAGGTTGGAAATACACATTCCCAGACTTCATCCCACAAAATACGAGACCTCAAAATGGGGAGCTGTCGATACAGTTTCTTCCTATTGCCTTTGCCAAGGATGAATGGTATGTTAATGAAAAGTTGAAATGCATCGCCTATAATGTATAGCTTCATCTTGAAGAAGTAGTTTATACATTGGCAGTTGGGGAAATTGACCTATGATAGTGTAGAATTCAGGACATGCAAGAGAGAATTATTAAAAATACTAAACTGCATGACTGAATCACTTTGCATAGTCCATAAAATTTTGGAAAGGTCTTAACCATGAAAAATGAACTCAGAGACTTGACAGGACTGCAAACACCAAAAGTAAATACTTCTTATTGTGCCTTGATGTAGTTACTGAGAGTTTTACTGAGCATATATGATTTTTACCTCAGTGTTGAGCAGCCATTGTGGCAGGAAAAAAAATTGGTTCTCAATACTTTCACTTATTTTTTTAAAGATTTTATTTATTTATTTGAGAGAGAGGGAGAGGAGGGGCAGGGAGAGGGACAGGCAGACTCTGCGCTGAGCAAAGAGCCCAACACGGGGCTCGATCCCACAACCCCAAGATCATGACCTGAGCTGAAACCAAGAGTCAGACGTTCAACCAAATGAGCCACCCAGGTGCCCCAATACTTGTGCTTCTTAAAGGATAGAGCAAGACAAAGAAATTGTTCCATTTATTTTTGGGCTGTAACAAAAGTTATTGAAAGACAGCCTCTGGATGTGTATTATTATTATTATTATTATATATTTCCTTTTCCTACATGTCTCTCTGTTCATATGATGCTAAATGTCTCATTTGAGCTTGATGAGATTGGCCAGGCTAGCTAGACCTAGAACTGGACCAACCACAAGAGGATGATTTAGGCAGGTAGAGAGTTGACATCAGGGAGATCACAGGAACCTGGCCATGGGCACTAAAGTCAATATACAACACTCCCACCGACTTATGTGTTTATGGATGGATGAGTGGATAAAGAAAATGCGTGACACACCCTGGAATACTATGAGTCACAAAAAGAAGGAAATCTCACCATCTGCAACAAAACGGATGGACCTTGAGGGCATTATGGTAAGTGAAATAACTCAAAGACCGATAATGTATGTTCTCACTTATATGTGGAATTAAAAAAACCCTCAGGTGAGTTAAGGAGATCAAAAGGTACAAACTTCCAGTTCTAAAATAAATAAGTCACGGGGTTATAATATACAGTATGGTGACTATGGTTAATAATCCTCTACGACATATTTGAAAGTGGCTAAGAGAGTAGGTCTTAAAAGTTCTCATCACAGGAAAAAAAATTGTGGCTATGTATGATGATGGATGTTAAACTCGACTTACTGTGGCGATCGTTTCACAAAATATGCAAATATTGACTCATGCTGTGCACCTGAAACTAATATAATGTTATATATCAGCCATATATCAATTTTAAAAATTTCAAAAGTTAAAAAAAATACAACACTCCCATCTCTAGGAGCACTTTGGGTTGGGAGTCAGGGCGAGACTCTAATGTTGTAGGAACTGGGTGCCAAGCAAAACTCAAGACGTACAAGAAAGTGTATTCACAGGCACTGGCGTGCAACTCAAGTGGTTTTATCAATAGCAACTATATCCGAGCCCTATTACCGGATCAAAGTGTAGAAAGAGAGCAGAACCATCAAGCAGACTGATTTTATGAGTGGATAATAGCTAGAGTTTATTATAGTGTTCCTGTCTGTGGCCTGATTTTTACCAGAGCCTGGAGCAAGGTGAATCCTATCAGTAGGATATCGTGGCCCTGCTCATGGTATTGGGAGCCCAGAATTAGTTGAATCACTGGCACTAAATCAGGAGTTGCAAACTATGACCTGCTGCCTGTTTTTGCATGGTTCACAAGCTAAGAATGATTTTGACGTTTTTAAGCAGAAACAAATCAAAAGAAGAATATTTTCATGACACACGAACACTTATGAAATTCAAATTCCAAGGTCCATAAATAAAGATTTATTGGAACAGAGCCACACCCATCTGTTTATATATTGTCCATGGCTGCTTTCGTGTTACAATGACAGAGCTGAGTACTTACGACACATTCTGCACGGCAGGCAAAGCCTCAAATATTTACTATCTGGACCTTTGCAGAAAAAGTTTGCCAACCCTGGTTTAGTGTCTAAACTCCACTGATACACAGAAATCTCGTAGCCCAATCATTAGGGCCTGATCATGTTTAATTCCCTAAGAGGTTGCAGCCAATTCTGATAGAAGCAGCAGAGAGAAGTTAGCAATCAATAAGTATGATGTTTGTGTGACTATCAAAGCATTGTCAAATAGAGGCGTTGAATGAAACAAAGTATACGAGGTAGCCTTCTGTTAATCTCTACCTTTCCTTGCCGCTCTGACAGAGGCTAGGAGTATTCTACCTCCTACCTCTAGTGAGCCAAATACTGCCTACAAGAAGAGCAGGATATTAGGCATTCCATCCTGTCAGTACGAGACACAGAATAGACATGACTGTCCACGTTCCTCTATGTCTGTGTTCGCTGAACTGCATCCTCTTCTCTGACGCAACAAGTATTGGGCTAACCTCTCTGACTGGCTTTTTCACCTTGCTTTTCTGATTAGGGCTATAATTCTCACCTTGAGGTGAGATCTTCCTCTGAGCTCCAGCCTGATGGGCTGGTGCTCTGATTCTCCAAGAAATCCTTTCTTCTCTCATGGTCCCTGGGAGCTGGATTCTGCTCTGCATGGCTTCCTCTTCTAGCTGGCATCTTGCTCTAATCCCAGTAGACCATATGATACCAGGTCTTGCCCTCAAATGTTTAGTCCTGCTGCTGTCCCTTACCCCAATGCCAGGACCTGATTGTCCTTTGACTACGGCTCAAATTTGCCTCATTCTTCAGACTCTGATTTCATGGGCTACCCACAGTCTTGAAGGTATAGTCCTACAACTGAGTTAGCCCATAGAATTTCAGTCATGCCCTTTCCAAGATTCTTTCCTACACCTTCCTTCTTCCTTTTGCTGAGGTCCCAGCATGCATCATGGTCCAGTCTATATTAATGACAATAGCCAACAGATCACAGACAGACCTGGAAGGAATCTCACAAGTTACTTATAGATGAGAAGACCAATTCTCAGGTCCCCAAAGGGGAATATACCTATCAATTCAGTCTAAGAACTAAGGAATAAGTCCCCCCCATATCCTTCAGGGAGTGCCTTGGAAATAAAAACTAACTTAAATGTGGTAAATTGTCTTTAGTGAGTCAATTCTGAATTTATTTATTTTTGATCCATCATTTTCTAAAAGATTTTATTTATTTATTTGAGAGAGAGCCCACGAGCGGGGGGGGGGAGGCGGGAGGGGCAGAGGGAGAGGGAGAAGCAGACTCCCCACCGAGCAGGGAACCCAATGCGGGACTCAGTCCCAGGACTCTGGGATCATGACCTGAGCTGAAGGCAGATGCTTAACCCACTGAGCCACCCAGGCGCCCCAATCCATCATTTTTTAAAAAAAGCCAAATAAACAAAAGTAAGGAGAAATCAAAATGACTGTAATAAATCTGCCCTCCCCCAAAAGGAGGAGAAAACGGAGGAAATACAGAACTTGAAGCCATCTGCAAAGAGGAGAAGTTTTGCTAAGGTGTGCCATGGCCCATCGCTTCGGTTCCCTTTTTCATTTCTTATCAGTCCTCTCGCGAACTGACTCCTTTAATGCCTAAATCTTTACAAGGAGAATCTCCAGGTAAAATCTCCCATTGCACTTGTTCAGTTACATTCCAATTTAGCAACCAAAATGTTACAGGTATTGAGCAAATGAGAAAGGATTCCAACTTATCACCACTTCTGTCTCTACCCGCAGAGGCTAAATGAAAGAACTGTGGTGCTTATTGGCAACTCTCCATGGAAATCAGGCAAAAATCCTGTGCATCATGGGAACGTGGTGGTGGAGTGGGAGTGGAGACTTGTGTAGAACCGACCTCCCCTGGCTAATTATTCAGAACTATTTCCCTGTAGGGGCATCGTCCATATCTTGTGTGTGATTGCTGAACCAGACCACAGCGGAGCAGGTCCAATCAGTTAAGCAATCTTAAAGATCTAGCAATGCATTTTCCCTCTGGTTTCATGCTGTTGTAAATGGTCAGAAGATTCTGAAGATGGCCGAACTGATTTGATTATCATGCCTCAAGGTTCAATGTAGCTGCCATGCATAGCTATGCCTTGTTTACATTTATTGTAACCGCTTGTCCTCTGCCCTAACACTTCTAATATATAAAAAATTTGATAACTCTTGGCTATGGCCAAGCACATAGTAGGCAGAATAAGTATTTGTTGACTGACATTTAATGACTAACCGTACAAGTCATAAGAGAATAACACAGACATTGTCTTGAAAGTGGAGGATGCCTTAGATTAGGCCAGAGGTTCCTAACAGGGGATGATTTTGCTACCCGTTCCCCAGGGGGGCATTTGGCAATGTCTGGAGACATTTTGGGCTGTCACAACAGAGAGTGGCCTCTACCCCATAGATGCCACAGGAATGCCACCAAACATCCTACAATGCGCAAGATATCCCCTTAAAAAAAGAAGTAGCTTGTCCAAAATGTTAAGAGTCCAAGGTTGAGAAACCCCAGATGAGGCAGATGAGAGATACGGAACGATCTGGCTATTTTAAAAGTAGATGAGGAACAAGTAAGTCAAGCACAGGGGATTTTTAGGGGAGGAAAACTGTTTTGTAGGACACGCTAATGGTGGCTACAAGTTATGATACATTTGTTGAAGCCCATAGAATATGCAGGATCAACAGTGAATCTTTTTTTTTTTTTTGAAGATTTATTTATTTTTTGAGAGAGAAAGAGCATGCGTCCAAAGAGGGGGAGAGCCAGGGGGAGAAGGAGAGAGAGAATCCTCAAGCAGGTTCAGCAGAATCCAATGCAGGGCTCAATCTCATGACCCTGAGGTCATGACCTGAGTTGAAATCAAGAGCCTGCCGCTTAACCGATTGAGCCACCCAGGCGCCCCCAACAGTGAATCTTAATGTAAACTACGGACTTTGGGTGATAAAGATATGTCTGTGTAGGTTCATCAACTATAACAAATGGTGCAGGATGTTGGTAGTGGGGGAGGCCATGTGTGCATGTAGGCAAGAGATATATGGGAACTCTCTGTACCTTCTGTTCCATTTTGCTGTGAACCCAAAAATACTCTTTACAATGGTCTTTTAAAAGTAGATGAGTTAGCTGGAAATAAAATGTTGGTTTTCAAAAAATAATCAGGTTTTCTTTATTCTGAAATATTTTGGAGGAAACTGGATTTATACTCTCAGGATTACCTTAGGCTTCAAACTGACAAATGTTGTCATGTGACATATTTTCCTAAATTAACTTTTTCTTCCCATGTAGTTTTTGTTAAAAAGGAAATTATTTCCATCAGCCTCCTTAATTAAGACCAAGTTCCAGCTGCAGTTGTGGTACTTTCAAATGTATGTTTTCCCCAGCTCAGAGCCTGGTTCCATGA
Organism: Callorhinus ursinus; assembly: GCF_003265705.2. Lineage (NCBI taxonomy): Eukaryota > Metazoa > Chordata > Mammalia > Carnivora > Otariidae > Callorhinus > Callorhinus ursinus. Next base: position 237,929 of record NW_027397127.1, read on the forward strand.
TAGGGTTCTGAAATTGAGCCTCTGAGGATATTCAGGAAAATTTATCTGTAATTTTCCTCCTTTATTACCAGCAACAGAGAGCTGGAAAAAAAAAAAAGCTTCTAGTGGACTGTTTTTGCCATGTACATGAGAGTAATTATAAATTCACTTAAATCCAATATCAAGATCTAGAAATTTCTGTGATACAGGAAGGGAAGAAAAGAGTACTGTGAGAGAAACTTCAGTCTTCAGTCTGCTAGACTTCCTGGCAAGGGTAGTCAGTACTATCTGCTATATCCAAAATTCCATTCACAAAGCAAAGAGCAGCATGATCTTGCAGATCCAAGTTATTTCCAATAGACCAAAAATAGACTCAAGGCTATAAAAAAAAATCTCCCAACCAATCCTTTTCTTTTAAAGCAGATATTCCTCGAATTACTGAAATCTAAACATTATTGAGGACTTTTAATACTTGCTGGTGTTCCCCTTATTTTTTTTCTTTTTTCAGTCTTCAGAAATTAAATGTCAAGCACTGTAATAACAAAGTGCGAAGATTATAAATTGAAACTCATGAAAGCGCAGGGAATGTGCAGAACTCAGAGTGACAGGACATGTGCAATCTGTATGTCCACCTATTAAAATCATAAGAAATAGTTTATCCAAAAACCAACATTATTTACTGCCTAGCATTTGGAATTTCATGCTATTGTCATGGCCTACATATCATTGTGACTTTTATGAAAGGAAGATTTTTAGCTTTTGCTAAGTTCAAATACCTAGCCAAATATTTCATTCTCAGGAATTTTTTTTCAGTACCTAGAACCATAGTCTATTATTACGGATATAATTTATGAATCAGTAAGACTGGCTACTTCCTCTGCTGGACTCCTCAAGGTCAGGGACCATCTCTTATTCATCTGATAGCACAATGTCTACACCGTGCACTTCCTGGCATCACCAGAGAGGTCAATGAATGTGTACTGAGTTTTATTGACTGTATGAACATCAACTGCTAATCATTCACACGTGAAAATCAGATTTCAAGTAATTATACATCATTAAACCCTATCTTGTGTTCATTTACATTTCATATGTTTAGTTTAGATTTTCAGGAAGTAAGAAATGGTTTTCTCATAAATGACTAAAACTTCGTTAACTGTGCTCTGCGGATATCATTTTTTATTTGAAAAACAATAGTGTCCTATTGTTTTTGAAAAACAAGAAGTGTCCTAACATTTTTACCACATGAATTATTACATAGTTAATGGCACAAGGAACTCCATCAGTGTGAAACATATATAGGATTTGTAGACTCACGCTGTATTTACCCTACATTTCCCTTCCCTAAGCTGGTTCTGTCTGATCGTTAAAATTAGTACCTTGTCAGTCACCTGTCAAATGTCAATCCAGCTTGTTGAGTTACTTCTGATAATAAGATCACCAAGATCGGCTGGAATTGCTGACAGGAAAAGAATTTTTCCATAATGATATTCAGAGGATTTGTTCAGCCCTTAAACTCCAATAGTATTTATCGATCTGCTTTGAATATCGTAACAGAATTCGTTTTTTGAATAGGCATACTATGAGGGAGAACTTCAATTTCTAAAATGGCATAGGAAGAAGAGACTTTTCTTTATAGAGCTAGAATGTGGTATATGGTTATCATGACATCTTTTAGGAAATCAATACCACACACATGTACAATTAAAAAAAAAAAAACCTTGATGACAGCTGAGCAAAAGCCACTCAAGACAGAGAATCTTAAGTTCTAACTTCACTGAGTTCTCACTTGCTGTACAATGTGAATCTTGATTTTCTTGCCTTAACTTTGGAAGGAAAAAAAAAAACTTGAATTATTTTTCTGCTAATGCCTTCAGAAGTGAAAGTGATAACAGCTATCTGACTTTAGCAGGGGACAGAGTATTAGTGGTTTCTGTGTTTTCACCATTTCTTTCCCAGGAATGAAAGAAACGATTTGAAAATTGAAAGTAAATACATGAAGAAAGATCCACCAACATGTATACTCAAACTACGACAGTAACAACAACAGAAAAAACTAAGAAGGTGAGTATTATTCACTTGAGAGTGGCTCTAACCTTCCCCTGGGTGGAGACATTTGCAGTCGCAGTTCATGAAGACAGTGAAGGTTTGTATCTTCTAATTTAGTGATCCTCAAACTTCACTTGTACATAGTAATCATCCACAACTTTGTCATAATGTAGATTTCAGGGGTGCCTGGGTGGCTCATTCAGTTAAGAGTCCGATTCTGGGTTTCAGCTCAGGTCCTGATCTCAGAGTTGTGAGATTGAGCCCTGTGTTGGGCTCCACGCTGGGGGCAGAGCCTGCTTAAGATTCTCTCTCCCTCTCCCTCTGCTCCTACCTCCTCCTTCTCTCCCCCTCAAAAAAAAAAAAAAAGAAAAGAAAAGAAATATAGATTTCAGATTCTCTACCCCTGGAGATTCTGATGCAAAACTGGTATTTGAAATTGGGATCTAGTCCTGTCCTCAAGTGATGTTTCTAAGTTTTTCTTAGATTGAGATATAATTCCCATACCATTCAAATTCACCCATTTAAAATGTACGATTCTTGGGGCGCCTGGGTGGCTCAGTCGTTCAGCGTCTGCCTTCAGCTCAGGTCATGATCCCAGGGTGCTGGGATCGAGCCCCGCATCGGGCTCCCTGCTCTGCGGGGAAGCCTGCTTCTCCCTCTCCCACTCCCCCTGCTTGTGTTCCCTCTCTCGCTGTGTCTCTCTCTCTCTGTCAAATAAATAAAATCTTTTTAAAAAATTAAAAAAATGAAATATACGATTCCAAGTTCCTTAGTATATTTACAGAGTTGTGCAACCATCATCACAGTCTAATTTGAATATCTTCATCACCCCAAAAGAATACCCATACCTATTAGTATGATGCTTTTATTTACCCTTCCCCCCAGGCCCTGGCAAACACTCTACTTTCTGTCTCTATAGATTTACCTATTCCGGACGTTTCATATAAATGGGATCGTATAATGTGTTCTTTCTGTCAGGCTTCTTTCACTTAGTGTTTTCAAGGTTCATCCATCCAGTAACTTCTATCCGTACTTCTTTCTTTTCAGTGCCGAGTAATGTTGTGTTGTGTGGCTATATCACATTTTTGTTTATCCATTCATCCATCAATGGACACTTGGGTTGTTTCCATTTCTTGACTATTATGCATCATGCTGCTATGAATATTCCTATTCAGGTTTCTGCATGGACATGGTTGCTAAGTGCTTTTTAAAAAAAAGACTAGAAAGCTTTATTAAATTGAGGGAACATTTCTAATTGAATACTTTTTGTAGAGGCACTTGGGTGGCTCAGTTGTTAAGCGTCTGCCTTCAGCTCAGGTCATGATCCCCAGGACCTGGGATCGAGCCCCGCATCGGGCTCTCTGCTGAGCAGGAAACCTGCTTCTCCCTCTCCCACTCCCCCTGCTTATGTTCCCTCTCTCGCTGTGTCTCTGTCAAATAAATACATAAAATCTTAAAAAAAAAAAAAAAAAGAATGCTTTTTGCAGGTAGCCATTGGCGGTCCATACAAACTGATGACTGCAGTGACCCATCAGAGCAGTGGCCAGTGACTGGTAAGGGTTAAAGGCTTTCAGAGGAACAGTGATGATAGAATAGTTCATAGTTCTGTGGCAGCTGGAAAAGACCAAACAGAGACCAAAGAAAGAATGCAACTTTTTATCCTTATTAATAGAAAAAATATAAAACTGAGTGACTGGAAGAAGCAAACCAGACCTCCATAAAGTGTCTGATCTCATCTGCCTTCTGACATGGTCAATAGCATAGTTTCTTTATAGTAGTTTTAAAGCAAAAGGAGGAAAATTCAGATGCAGTTAACCTAACCAGTTCATTGTGTTAGAAAAATATCCAGCTGCCTAAGAGGAAACGGATTCGTTAGAATAAGAAATGAACATAAAAATACAGAAAGACGGGGAGGAACGCTGTTATTCCACCCCCCACCCCCGGCACATCATGAAAGTAGAGAGAGTAATTCACATAAAACCTCAGTTACACTGTGCCTTTTGTTCTGCTCTTCCTCATGCCATTCATGGCGCTAACGCACACTTCTCTGGCTGAAAGCAGGCCTAGTATGTCAGGCCTTTTAAACAGCCTCTTAAATGCACAAATGGACTAAATCTATGGTGGGAGTCCCAATATCATCCATGTAGAGTTTAGGCCTAGAATAGCCTAGTCATCAGGAACTTAGGATTTGTTATCTCTCCTATGATTAAAAAAAATGATAATGAGTTTAATTTACTGGGGCCTTGTTCAACCATGTTTCTCTGGTAGCCATAAAAATCAACCACTTTTTAAAAAAGATTATTTATTCATTTGAGAGAGAGAGTGAGGGCAGGAGCAGGGGGGAGGGTCATTGGGAGAGGGAGAAGGAGACTCCTCGCTGCGCAGGGAGCCCATGGTTGGCTTCATCCCAGGACCCCGGGATCATGACCTGAGCTGAAGGCAGATGCTTAACCGACTGAGTCACCCAGGTGCCCCCCAAATCAACCATTTTTAATTCACTCTTTTCCCAGCTGCCTTAACCATCAACAATTTTTAATGCACTCTTTTCCCAGCTGCCTTAACCTCTCACAAGACAGCCAGCTAGACTGTGAACAAACTCTGATTTAGTTGTCAAAAAAATTGATTTTTTAAAAATCTATCACTTTGGGCGCCTGGGTGGCTCAGTCTATTAGGTGTCTGCCTTGGCTCAGGTCATGATCCCAGGGTCCTGGGATCGAGTCCCGTGTCAGTCTCCCTGCCCAGCAGGGAGTTTGTTTCTCCCTCTCCCTCTGCCCCTCCTCACTGCATGCTCGCGCACTCTCTCTCTCTCTCTCAAATAAATAAATAAAATCTTTTAAAAAATCTATCACTTTGAGTAATATTGGCTGATCTTTAGGCCTTCTCACAAACCTGGTCCTATGGTTCTTTTGTAGGCAAAAGTAGGCTATGGGGATCTAAGTTTTTTTTTCAACTTAGGAGAAATTAGTAATAAGGATGAAAAGAGCCCTGCTGACTTATCAAATTAATAATCAGTAGCACTATTATCAAAGACAATTAAGATATGATCCTTGCCCTGGAGAGCGAACACTCCTGCTGAAAATAGCAAGACACATGCATCACGGAGTTCGAGAATACCATAATATATTATAATATCTCTGCCAAAGGAATTCAGACATGGGAGAGATAAACGTGCACTCAAACAGTTAAAGATGACATTGGGGATAAAGTAAGATTTAAGCTGGGTCTGAAGTCTGGGGAGGATTTGATCAGAATAAGGGAAGAGTATTTCTCGAACGGGCAATGGTGTGAACAACGACTTAGCTGAAAGATTTAACATAATGTGGACTGGAGGACACATTCTCAGAAACAAATGAGAAGCGAGGCTCTATAAATTGGAGAGCCAGATTATAATGAGCCTTGGAAATTAGGCAGACATCCAGAGGCTGCTCCTACCGAAACTGGGAGAGTCTCACCAGAGCCGGGTGTGTCCAACCGGATTTTACTCAAAGAGAGCTGCCTATTAGAGAAGTCAAAGCCAAGAGTGGGGATATAAGGAAGAGGGTGGATAAGGAACTTGCAGATGTGGCCGATCCCATTCAAAGAATAATTAACCAGTGCATTCCAGACATTGGTTCGGGTGCTTTCAGGGGTTATAAGGGTGAACAAGAGTCCCTGATCTCATGGAGTTTACTGGGCAGACATGCGTATTACTGATACCTGGAAGAAAGTCATAAATGTTTTAAATACAAACAAGGAACAAATGGGGGCACAGAATACACATTAAATCTATCACAGTAAGAGGAAAAAGTGACTTTTTCATTCAATACTAACGATATCAGTCTTTTAGCACTGGCAGCGTTTGGCCAACGTAAGGGAACCAACAAGTACGACGAAACAAAGTAGGATGTGTTTGGAGAAAGGCAAGAAGCTTAGCAATACGATGCAGAGAAGAACAGTATAGAGTTGGGTGAAAGCTGAAAAAGCTGGTGAGGCCCAGAGAGAAGGAAAAAAGTCAGGAAGAAGGATTTGGACTTAGCCGATGATTTGTAGTCACTGTAAGTTCTTGAGGGGGAGTGAATTGGCATTCTCATATTTATTGAATCTACTCTATGAAAAGCCCCAGGCCACGAAAGGAGTGTGTATGAGTAATTAGCCTGGCAACAGTATACAGAACAGATCTGAAAGTGGGTGATATTGAAGTCAGAAAGGTCAACCAGGAAGATGTCTAGATTACTATGTAATCTAAGGGTGAAGAGACAAGAGCAGAATAGTGGAAGGGAAAAGGAGAGAAAGGAATCAACACATGAGCCACATTTCAAAGGAAATTGTGTTAAGACTTGCTGGCTACTTGCATACATGCTATAAAGTAGATGAGGGAGCTAGAGATGCCTGATGTATAGAGCCCCAGTGATTAGGAGGCTCTTAGTTTCCACCGACAAACACAGAAATTATATTCCAAGAATTAACTGAGTTGGGGTGGTTGGGTGCTATGGTGTTTATTTACAGTTCATTTAAAGTGTCAGGCAACCGGTACTCCATTGGATTACTCTGACTAAAACAGGGACCTGGGAGATATTTGAAACATGAGATTAAATGAATATCTGAGGAATGAAGGAAGGAAAGAAACAAATAGTTTTTGAATGTCTTTTATGTTCTGGACAATGAATGTGGAAAAGAAAGGTAGAAATGTGAAGAATAGGGTCTTGGGCAAAAGTCGAAAGTTAAGGGACAGGAGAAGGGTCAGCAAACAAGAAGGACTAGAAATTGTCAAAAATGTAGAAAGGCGGGGGCGCCTGGGTGGCTCAGTCGGTTGGGCATCTGCCTTCGGCTCAGGTCATGATCCCAGGGTCCTGGGTTTGAGCCCCACGTGGGGCTCCCTGCTCAGCGGGGAGTCTGCTTCTCACTCCCTCTGCCCCTCCCCTGTTTGTGCTTGCTCTCTCTGTTTCTCTCTCTCTCAAATAAATAAATAAATCATCTTTTTAAAAATGTAGAAAGGGAATTTACCCACAATGCTGTCTCTGAAAACAAAGAATAACTTGAAGAACACAGGGAAGGATCAAATAATTTGAGTATTTGGAAAGATTAAAAATGAACATAAAAGCTTTGCATTTGGTAAGGATCCTTGGTGACACTGAATTCAATTCCATCTCACAAATACTTCTTGCACATCTCCTATGTACTTAGCGTCAGAGGCCTAAAAACACCCTCATGGAGAATATAGTCTAGAAGAAAGACAAGTAAGCCATCAATTACAAGACGATCTGTTAAGTTCAACATGGGGAGACATAGGGTACTAATGTAGCGCATAGGGAGGGCCACCTATCTCCGACTGGAAGGATCGGGAAGGCTTTTCGGAAGAAGTCATGTTTAAACCAGGACCTAGGGGATGAGTTGGAATTAGCTAAATGAGAGGCAAGGGGTGACCTAAGCAGGAAACACCTGATGTGGTGATCCAGAGAGAAAAGGAAGTATGACCACTAAAACAACTGAAAGAAATAGTGGTCTAAGCGAGTGATTTTGTAGAGAAACTGCTGAAGAGGTCAACAGGGGACAGCTGATGCAGAATGTTATAGAGCCATGTCAAAGACTTTAAATTTAATCCAGATTGGTATTGGGAAGCTGTGAAAGGGTTGAAGCAGGAGAATGATATAATCGATTTTGCTTCAGAAAGATCCCTCTGACTGCATGCACACTGGGGCAAGATCAAGGTCAGGTTGACCAATGATGAAGCTATTACAGCAGTTTAGGGGAGAGATGATGGTGTTAGTAGAAATGGAGAGGAGTGGGTGGATTCAATAAATAGGTAGAAGGTAGCATTGACAGTTCTTGGTGATACACTGGTGTGGGAGATTTGGGGAGAGAAGAACCAAGAACGACGCCAGTATTTTTGGCTTGGACAAGGGAGTGGATACTGATGTAGAAGACACTGGATGAGGAGTAGTTTTGAGAATACAATACGATGAGTTCAGTTTTGAACATGTTGATTTGAAGGTACCCACTGGACATCCTAGTGCTGGTGTGTGGTAGGCAGTTGGCTAACACTATCTCAAGCTCAGGAGAGAGATTTAATTCACAGTTAGAGATTTGGGGGACAACTAGTTGGTAATTGAATCCTTGAGAGAAAACGAGCTATCCCTGGGTGAAGGTAGAGTAGGTTGGTGTTGAGTGAGACGATGAAATGTCTGAGGACAGAACACTGAGCAATACAAACATTTAAGGGCTGGGCAAACAAAGAGGCGTCAACAAAAAACCTGGGAACGAAGTGTGTGCGGCTCGGCAAAGAAATAAGACGGCAATTTCAGAAGTCAGTAGCAAAGGGCTTTTCTAAAGGAGGAAGCCTATCTCCTTTGATGATAGAGGGGGGAAAAGCCGATGGAGAGGAATACAGTGCAGATGTGACTAAGGAAGGCGTAAACGCTACAGCAAGGTCTTTCCAGAAACAGGGTAGCGGCGGAGTGAAGACTCACCGAGGAGACTCTTCTTCCTTTAACAGTAACAAGAACGATAGGAGAATGAATGTGGAGAAAGGAGATGGGCGGTTGGTAGCAGAGGAAGCTCACACTGGATGGCAAAACTTATTAGTGAAGTAGGAGTTGAGGTTTCTGCAGAGCATGCATGTCAGGAGATGGAAAATAAATTAGATGGAAGGAAGGGTTGTGCCTTAAGTGCCTTAAAGTTGCAAATTTCAAAATGTCAACAGTGCCAAGGGGGAGAAACCCATTGACGTTAGAAAGAACTATACCTTCCTTGCTGGACTGTTGTGAGGACTACACAAAATGATAGGTATAAGTCTCTCTACTATATATATAATTAAATGGAAAATTGGGGAGGTTAAATAATTTGCCCAAGGTCACATCACAAGGTCTGAAGAAGAACCAGCTTTTGAACCCCTCTGCCTGATTCCAAAGTCAAATTTAAACCACTAAATGCATTGCCATGTTGTAGGCAAGACATACAGACTACCATAAAACCCAAATATCTCTTATGAATAATTTTTCCTAAAAATATATTGGTTACTACACTGAAATCTGCATTCCTCCCAAGTTTACCTAGGACCCACCCCTCAACTCTAAACCTTTTCCATCTGAGAATAACACAACAGCTTTGTCCTATAGAAAACAGACTTGAGTCAGGCGCATCAGATGCGGACATACCAACATGACATGTTTTACCACTCATGGGTGTCTTCTAAATGAAACATTTTCATGTGATGGCCAGTTGCAGATCCATTCTCAAATTCTATCCAACATCCCCATGATGAGATGGATTCTTTCTGGGCTTTGGATTACAATTGGACTTCTGTGCTAACACCATCCATCATGCAAACTGCCCAAGTGCCTCTCGACAATCACTAGGCAGGAGCCAAACTCCAAACAAAGTACACAAATATAGGTTAAAAAGTCCTCAGTGACTGTGGAGCTTTGGTGGGTTTTCTTTTTTTTTTTTCTTGGTTTTTTGTTTTGTTTTTGTGACTTCTGAGTTTTTGCTACTTTTATTACAATGGTGACAGTGAACTTCTCCTTTGGAGGACTGTACCAACAATAAAGGAGGATAACTTCAATTCTCCCTAGAAAGAGGTTGATTTTTACAAAAGCCTGGCCTCCATGTTGAACATTCTCCCAATTTGTTTTCCTCAGGGTATGAGTGCAAATGATTATACGGTTCATACCTTCTTCTCAATACGTATCTCAGGTGACCTGCTCAACCCAGTTTTCCCAGAACTGCTCGGATTTAAAACAGAAGTCCCACTTCCTGGGAATCCCTTCGCTCCCAGGCAACAGCAATATCGGTCGCCCTAGATATACCCAGAGATTAATAACTAACACTAGAGAACAAAAGCTAATATTACTGGTATTTGTTGAGGTTCATTCAGAAGGTTTGGTACCAGAATTCAGCTCGGTGAATACTGATCACCATTTTTGGCCCTCACCTATTTTTCTCAAAGATGATTTTTGAAAGAGGAAAATTCGATCAAACCCTGATATGACATCAATAGGTTGCTGGTGGGATCTCTCATAGGACGCCATTTGTCAGCAAGCAAAGGACTTCACACTGTAACACGGTAGTTGTCGATCCTAGCTGCATATAAAATCACCTGGGAGGGAGGACTTCAAAAAAAAAAAAAAATCCGGCTGCCCAGGCTGCACACAAGACCAATTAAATTAGAATCTCTTGGGGTGGGACTCAGGCAGCAGTGCTTTTAAAGTACCTCCAACTGTTACAATATACAGGCAGGGTGAGAATCACTGTGGTAACGATGAAGCATCCTTTTTCTTCACTGTGCGTGTGGCTTGTGAGGAGACGGAGTTGTTAGCTACTTATGTTGTATGACTGAAGGATCCTAAGAAGGTCTCTGCTGCCCCTCCCTCCCCATCAAATGTTACATTATCCAAAATGGTACTATTTTTAATTGTTTTGTTTTTTAAAGATTTTATTTATTTATTTGACAGAGAGAGACACAGCGAGAGAGGGAACACAAGCAGGGGGAGTGGGAGAGGGAGAAGCGGGCTTCCCGCTGAGCAGGGAGCCCGATGCGGGGCTCGGTCCCAGGACCCTGGGACCATGACCTGAGCCGAAGGCAGACGCTTAACGACTGAGCCACCCAGGCACCCCAAAATGGTACTATTTTTTAAAAAAAAGATTTTATTTATTTATGAGAGAAAGAGAGAAAGCACAAGCGGGGAAGGGAGGGGCAGAGGGAGAGGGAGAAGCCGACTCCCCGCTGAGCAGGAAGCCCAATGTGGGGCTCCATCCCAGGACCCCGGGATCACGACCTAAACCGAAGGCAGACTCTTCACCTACTGAGCCACCCAGGTGCCCTTAGAATGGCACTATTGAAGATCAACAATCTTCCTCTGGAGATAATATTAGCAAAGACAGGCAGGAAGAGAAAACAGTATTAAGTTTTAGAAGGGTTTTCTGTCTTCAGGAAGCCCTAATTCAACTGTTTGGAAAGGCTCACCTACCCTTATGTTTGTGTCTGACCCAGAAGATGAAAGACTGTACAAGGAAAAACACTGTCAATCACAAAACGTTACAATGAATAGACCTGATACCAAAGCAGAGGGACTGTTAACCCCTGTTTACTGCAGCATTATTTACAATGGCCAAGATATGGAAGCAGCCCAAGTGCCCATCGATACATGAAAGGATAAAAAAGTTGTGATACACACATACACACACACACACACACACACACACACACACACACAAATATTACTCAGCCATAAAAAAGAATGAGATCTTGCCATTTGTGACAACACAGATGGACTCAGGGGGTATTATACTAAGGTGAAATAAATCAGAGAAAGACAAATATCATGTGATCTCACTTCTACATGGAATCTAAAAAACAAAACAAACAACAGACTCTTAGATACAGAGAACAAACTGCTGGTTGCCAGAGGGGAGGGGGTGGGAAGAGGGGTGAAACCAATAAAGGGGATTAAGAGGTATAAACTTTTAATTATAAAATAAGTAAGTCACGGAGATGAAAAGTACAGCATAGGGGTTACAGTCAATAATATCATAATAACGTTGCTGTGTGGCAACAGATGGCGCCTACACTTAATCATGGTGAGCGCTGAGTAATGTATAGAATTGTCAAATCAATATGGTGTATGCCCGGAATGGGTATAACATTGTATGTTAATTATACTTCAATAAAAAATAAAAGTAAAGGTGCTTTTACAGCGGGTTGGGTCAGACCAAGTCCCCAAGAGAGTTAGCCATTTGGGGTTGAGCCGACAAGAGGGGAGCAACCCAAAGCCTCATCTAAGTCATAGTCATGTTTTAAAAGGTGAGACTTGGACATGAGGTCAGGCCACAAACACAATCTAAAAGATCCAGCTGCTTTTCCAGAGGACTTTGTATGGCCCATTATTCCTTGCTGGCCTATCTGAGAGTGTGACTAGGTTTGTCTTCACCTCACATTCTACCTCTTCAGTAACATTAGAGCACATTGGTACTACAATAGAAAGAAGGCAGCTCCAAAAAATTCAACCTTCGAAGCAAACTGAGCTCATAGTGACTTGTGTGGATCATAAGATACCATAAGAAAGTTTCCCACTCTGCCTCTCTGATTCAATAAAGTCTGAGGAGTGATTGGAGCCAGGGATTCTGTGTAGACCCTCACTGATGACAGCACTGGGATGTTCACTCTGCCTTATGAAACCGTCCCCAAATTACCTTTCCCAAACGGTTGTCAAGGTGCCCGAAATCCTGCCATGAGAAACACATTCCTTCAAGTATTGAAAACTGGTTCATATTAAAGAAGCTTTTATTAACCAAAAAAAAGCTAATATCTTACACCAGAAATTCCTAGCCGGAAAACAATATCCTAACCTCATTTTCTAGATCTTTAAAATGGTTGCCACAGCCAAGCCCCATTATTTTCCACTTTCTAGGTTCTCACTTCCCTTCCCCTTTCCCTCTCTGTCTCTGTCTCTCTCACTCACACACACACACACACACACACACACACACACACACACACACAACTGTTAGAACCCCCCTACCCCCACCCCCAACCCCGTTTAAATCTTATCAGCCAAGACCTTGCTGGTGATGACTTGACAGCTGGCTGAGAGCGAGATGGGTCTTAGGGAGAAAGGGGGCAGATACTATAAAAGCAAAATTATTTAGGGGATGAAACTGAGTAATATTCACTGTATCCTGGGCCATTGATTTTTCCAATGGAAGCATCAGGTTAGGAATGAAGGGTTACATATACAAATAAAGATCAGCCAGACAGCCATGTATAACCTTTGGTTTCAAGAACAAAGTCTTTTCGTTGAATTGCATGTGTGTGTGCGGGGCGGGGGAGTGGGTCACCTTAAATGTATGATGTCATTGAGATGTTCCATACCTCTTTACCCGAGGGGCAATAATTAGATGTCAGGAATACCGGGGAGTTTTCTGGGCTATTAAAGAAAAATTCCACTTTTATCATCTCTGAATGATAAAGCTCCACATTCCTAAAATAGCTTAAAGCAGCGAAAGTCTAAATCTTTCTCAAATTTAGAAGACAAATAAAATTGGAAACACATATAGCGTCAGTTAGGCATTTTGATGGATTTGCAGCTGGGCAAGACATAATTCAGGAAGAGTTAAATAACAAAAGTTGGAGTTTTAAATGTTTCACCCTTACGGGAATCTTACTGATAATATTACAACAGGTAATGTCATAAAACATGGTGCATTCATCTTTGAAATAGAATAGAAAAAAAATACAGAATCCAAGTGAATAGTGGTCCTTTTGGAATAGCAGCAGTTTTAAGGAATGGAAAGTCATTGCACACATGGTTTTGGTGCTAGAACAAGAAAGAGAGAGCAGACCAACTTCGTATCTAGCCCTGTTTGGTTTCATTGGTTTTATCAGGAATGTTGGTCAGGGAGCATGCTGAGAGTGAGGATTTAGAGGAAAAAATGTGCTGTGTCTATAGAGAGTAAAATGCTGAGTGGGTTTGATTCCAAATTCACCACAGGCCAGGAAAAAGATTGTGCAGATCTCTGGCCCCCTGTTGCTCACACATGGCCTAGGCCTCACATTCAGTAGCTGCATTTGCTTTTCAAAGAACAGGGTCATTTTCTTAGCCCACACTTCTCATTAAGTTCCAAACACTTCCCTAGGATATGAAACCTCCTCTTTCTCTTTCCCCGTTCCTGGCAAAGCTGGCTCATTCACACAATACTGAAAGGGGCTGCTCTTTGGTGGGCAGACAGGATGTTCCATTGATCTATCTTGCTGGGACAGCCCATAAGTATTTGTCTGTTGGTGTCTCATACAAATGTCAACTGTTTCTGCCCAGACTGAATGAAATGATTTCTAGAAAACAGTGTGATGTTTGCGGCATTCACTCGAGAAGAATTTACTGGATATTCAGTCTGTGCAAGGTATCGGGCTAAGCCCTGGAACAGGAAGGGGAGCGGGGGGAGGAGGAGACGCGACAGGAAATGTTGGAGAGACACAAAGATGAACAGGCAGTAGCTTCTGCCTTTAGTAATAAGAGCTAATATTTTATTCGATAGTTAATTTGTGCCAGGCGCTGTCCTCATGGCTTTACATGGATTAGGTAGTTTATGCTTTACAAAACTACTATACTCTCTTTTATAGGTGAGTTGAGACTACGAGACATGAGTCCAAAGTCACACAGCTAGTGATGGGCTCGAGGTTTGAGCCTGGTCTATTTGACTCCAAAGGCGGAGTATATAACCACTATGTTCTAGTGCCTTCAGAGACTTGGTATCTACTTAGGGAAAGAAACACGCACAATGACCTTTCATAAAAGGGATATGGGGAGAGTTACAAAAGATCAAGCAAAATGCTATGGGACTACAGACTCAGGAGCAATTAATTTTCCAGGAAGAATTTATGGATGGAGCAAACATTGAGCTGGACCTTAAGTGAAGACCCAAAACCTCCTAGGGAGGATTTGGGTAGGTGGAAGTGAGGAAAAGAGTATTTCAGGTAAAGGAGTTAAGTCACAGAACGACAAGTACAAGATCAAGCCCCACACAGGGCTCCATGCTCAGCAGGGAGTCTGCTTGAGATTCTCTCTCTCCCTCTCCCTTTGCCCCTCTCCCCCTCTCCCCCTCTCTTTAAATAAAATAAATAAAATCTTAAAAAAAAAAAGATTGGCATCTCACTGTCACATAACTTGAATGCCAAGTCACGAAGTCAGGATTTTATTCTTTCTGAAGTCCATAATGGTTTTGGCACAGCCAAGTGAGATGATCAAATCTGTGATTTGGAAAGAGAGTTTCGGTGGCACCTTCGATCACAGCAGGGGCATCAAGTGGATTAGAGGCCAAAGACCCATTGTGTGACTAGAGGTACTGTCTGGGCAAGGGCTGGGTAGGAACCTGAACCAGGGCGTTTTCATGGGCAATGGGGTAGAAGCAGCAGCTAACCTGAAACAGTTGGTCATCAGGGCAGCTGGTAACTGACTGCAAGGGAAAAGGATGGTTTGAAGGGGATGCCAAAATTTCTAGCCTGATTGACTAGGCAGCTTATTGAGCCCCTGAGACAGAGTAAGTCTGGAGGCAGGAGGTGACCATGAATTAGGGGATTTGTAGGAGGCTATACAGCAGGCTGTGGTTAGTCATACCTGAAGCTCAGGGAAAAGGCGAGAAGGTAGATTTATGAGTCACCCCAGGAGAGGATATAGTCTAAACAGAAGTGAGACTACTCAGGGGGAATATTGTTAAATAAGAAAACAATTTCTTTTTTTTTTTTTTAAGATTTTAGTTATTTATTCATGAGAGACAGAGGAGGAGAGGGAGAGAGAGAGAGGGAGAGAGAGAGAGAGAAGCAGAGGGAGAAGCAGGCTCCCAAGGAGCAGGGAGCCCGATGCGGGACTCGATCCCAGGACCCTGGGATCATGACCTGAGCCAAAGGCAGACGCTTAACCATCTGAGCCACCCAGGCGCCCAAGAAAACAATTTCTGTTTCTGGCAATAGGATGATTGTATGGAGAATATTCTCTCAATAAAGAATGCCTACTTAGAATGGCCCCTGACATGGCGAGCACAATGTGGGGGAAAAAAGAGTGCCTAAAAGTCTGGATAAAACATGTTCCACGTTCGGACACGTGGGTGGCTCAGTCAGTGAAGCATCTGCCTTCAGCTCAGGTCGTGATCCCAGGGTC